>NC_037682.1:113245610-113545610 GCF_003255815.1 Theropithecus gelada | reverse complement strand
TGATTCATTTACTCTCCATTCATCAAACTGCTGAGTTTCATGAATGTGTTTGATGCCTGTTTAAGCTTCCTTTTCTTGACAAGGAAGTTTGTTTTTGGGAGATAACTCATGTACCAAAGTCTAGAGACTTGCAGGGAAATTCCAAAGCAGACAAGTCAGAGAGGCATGTAAGCTGGCCCCAAAACATTTTTCCAGTACTGGTTAATAATCTAGGAGTCTTGAGGGGAGTAATAGTCTGTAGATGACATGGACCACTAGTTAATTGACTGAATTACCCAAGGGATCAATGAGCGACACCAGAACTTTGAAGGTTTCCCCAATTCTCTATACAATCTTGGTTGGCTTCAGATTTATGGCATGAGACTAAAATGTGTAAAAATGACCCAAGGATTTTAGAAAGAAAAACACTCAAGTAAAATAGTGGTCACTTCAAAAAGTAGTAAGAATGGATCAATTCAAATCATAAATTGTATTATTGCCTATGTGAAAGTCTCATGCTAAACCTTTTATTTCCCCTTCTAATTTTTGAATTGTGGTAAAATACACATAACATAAAATTTATCACCTTAACCATTTTTAAATGTACAGTTCAGTTGTACTAAATACATTCATAATGTGCAAACATCACCACCATTCCTCTCTGTAACTCTTTTTGATGCCAATCTTTTTTTTTAACGTGAGATTTTTTGTGATTTTTTTTTTTGCGTGTGTGTGATTTTTTTTTTTTTTTTTTTGAAACTGAGTCTCACTCTGTTGCCAGGCTGGAGTGCAGTGGCACAATCTCAGTTCACTGCAATCTCCACCTCCCAGGTTCAAGACATTCTCCTGCCTCAGCTTCCCGAGTAGCTGGGATTACAGGCGCCTGCCACCACACCCAGCTAATTTTCGTATTTTTAGTAGAGACGGGGTTTCAAATCTTTTAATGTTCTGAAATGACCCCATACAAGGAAGGGTTGAGGTCTTTCTTTTTGTTTCTCTCTATGATAGAATTCAAGATTAAGAATGCTAAAGTCAAATCTTCAAATGAGAGCATCAGTCAGAAGTTGGTGTCAGATTACTAGCTATGACTGAAAAAAACAAATCAAATCAAAACAAACCAATCAGATATCATCATCTAGGAAAAGGCTGTTACTTTAAAATAACTGTGATGTCCAGAACTGAGGTCTGACTCAGGCTTGACTAAGTCAGGAGCGGCAGCAGTCAGACTCATCCTGAAGAGACATCTTAGTTTGCTTGAGCTGCTATCACAAAATACCTGAGAGAAGGTAATTTGAAAATAACAGAAATTTATTTCTCACAGTTCTGTAGGCTAGGAAGTCCAAGATCAGGCACCACAAGTTTGCTGTCTGGTAAGGTCCTGCTGTCTTGAACACTGCGTCCTTTGTAGAGGACAAACACCGTTTCTTCACAAGGCAGAAGGGATAGAAAGGAAAAAAGAGCCTAGCTTATTTCCTCTAGACTTTTTACAAAGTTGTTAATCCCATTCATGAAGACAGAGCTCTCATGACCTGATTACCTCCTGAAGATCCCACTTCTTAATAATATCACCTTAAGGCTTAAGTTCCAACATAGGAATTTTGGAGGGGACACAAACATTCAACCATAGCAGGAGAGAAAGCGCTGTAGTTCATAATAGGCGGAACCCAAGGAAAATCAGTAAATTGAGATGAGTTTGAATTACAACTTGGGATCTCTAGAAACCTAAGAACCCTTCTAATTCTTGAGTTACTGCATTCCTGCTTCATGGTGCTCCAACATCTGCTTGAACACTTCTGTATATACAAAATCCTTTACTTCCTCAGCTTACCCATTATACAGATGGCTCTGACTGTTGGAAGGTTTCTACTTGTATTGGAACGATATTTATCTCTGTGTTTCTTCCAGCCATGCTTCCTTTTAAAGATATGCACAATAAGTGAAATCCTTTTATCCCACATAAAGTTTGGGGATCCATCTGTGGAGATTTCCATGATTTATGCTTCTCTCTAGGCGGAAGCTTCCTGGATCTTTCAACTTCTCATATGATATAGCTTCTAATACCTCCACTTTCTTGATTGTTTTCCTCTGAAAATCCTTCTGTTTGTCACTTCATCCTTTAAATGTATTAATTAAAACGAATGTACAGGCCTCTTCATGCTCAGATCTTAAAAAATTCATGGTGGAGTCACAGTGTTTTTTAAATGAATGTGGACAAATTTTCTTCTATTTCCCGAGCTCTCTCCCTCGTAGCCAATGAATGTGATTTTTCTGTGCTTATCACATCTAAGTGGCATGTTTGTCAGCATTTGTTTACTAGAAAATTCCATTCTCATTATTTTCAAATTATTATGGGCTGTTGAGTGAAAGATCTTGCCTTAGACCACATTTAAATCATGACATCAAGTGCAGCCATACAATTCAAGGACAAATAAACCCCAAATAAAAATAAGGAAAAAGGGGACTCTGTATATCATTCAAAAGCAAAATGAAACATCATTTTTTTATGTGAGCGTAACTGCAAGTTGACAGGAAATTCAGGATAGGATTAGTGAAGGGGGAAAAAACCCTTACTGATTTATTTTTTCACAGAGAAAGCCAGATTGGATATGTCTGGACCTTGGGTATATACACACACAGAATTAATCAAGAAGAGAATGTACAACTGCATCAATGTGTTGTTACTTTTATGGTTATTTATTGGGCTTTATTTGTCTATGCAATAGAGAACAGTCCATAGGCTCCATGGAAAGGTTTGCATGATATATACTGTAGCGGAAAACAGATGGTCATCTGATATTAATAACTGTGTGTAAACAAAGCTGAATTGCTATTAGTGATACCATCAATGATGATGTATTTGGAAAGCATGGTAAAGGGACTTTCATCCCCTTGGAATATTTTTTCTTTCAATGTTTGTGATTGTCTACACAACATTGAAAACATTTGCATGTAAACCAAACCTTCAGCCCATCATCTGCATGGCCGGCATATGCAATGCCAAACAACTGAGCGCTGAGAAAGAAAAATGCAACCGGCTAAATTATTTAGACCAATACAACCAGATCTGAATAAGTATTCAAAGAGTTGGTTAGTATGGACACCTCACTGTATCTAGACAAAAAATAGAAAATCTAATTCAAGTCACTCGGATCTGTTAAGATCTTACTTGGTTCCTGGTTACTTCTAAGAATACAGTTTGGATGCCTTAATGACATTGCCTGTCATCCCAGCCTCATCTGCAGCTTCTCTTCACTTTATCAACTCAACAATCCAATCATACAGACTATGCACCAATTTAAGAGCCCATGATGCTTTTTCATGTTTTCAAGCATGTCTTGGCTTCTTTGCATTATACCTGATATTTTTCTTCCAATTTTTCTGTCTGATAAACTTCTAACCTTCTCATCCATTTTTAAAACCATGCTCAAATATAAACTCCTTTAGGGAAGTCTTTGCTGACTTCTCTATACTAAATTAGTTGTTTCTTCCACTACACTCCAATAGGGCACCTCATGAAAGTTACCATCACACTTTGCATGGGGATCTTTTGTCTACAATTGTCTCTTTCTTATTGGACTATGAGTACAGTAGGAGACACGCCTTTTTAATCTTTGACTCCTCTGTACCTAGATCACCGGCTAACTCATAATTGACATTCCACAGATTGTATTTGAACTAATTGCAATTTGAACTTCTTCATTGAGAGGATTTCTGTCTGAACAATTTTGGGTTCTTGTTCAACAATTCACTAGAGCTATACAAATGATAGCTAAAGGAACAACTCTCAATTCAGTGTTGATTGGATTGCATAAATTGAAATAATGTGTTCAATCAACTTTAATTCATTGACTGCATATTTTGCATTTCATGCCTTTTTTCAACTGTATGGAAGACATGGTTTATGGTATTTGAATTATTATTCACAAAATGCACTTTAATATATTTGTAGTTGTGATATGTGGCTTATGAGGATGCCTGAATTCTTTAGGAATTTTCCAAATCTCGTACAAAGCATGATACTAAAAAAATACAGCTAATGTTAAATACCTAGTAACCTTCACAAAAGCTATAGCATGAAAAGGTATAAAAGGATTATAGTATGTCCTATTCACCTATTCAGTTCTAGGCACTAGAGAATTTTCATCATGTCTTTTTTGCTTTATATTCAAATATTTGGCAAGAAAAAGAAATTTCCCATGTTATCATTTTATGTGTAATATTAACTTGAGAAATGTACATGCTTTTGTATCTGTAATATATATATTGCATATTTTTATGTATAGTTCTTTTGGGTGTGTACATAGATACATGTAGATATATATTTATACACATACATAAACATATAAATATGCATTTATAGTTAGTGAACAGAAACAAACAAAACCTAAAGGGAAAACCACTTCATTCCCCCAATCTCACCCACATGCCAAATAATTTTCACTTTTTCACCAAAACTGTCAGTATAAAATGGAAGGGCAGTACAGACATACTTTCACCAGGCTTAAGGGTATGAGATAATGAAACTAGCTCCTAGGATAAGCATATTTATTGGGTTTGTTATGTATCAAATGTAACAAAAGTAGAGGATCTGAAGAACGCCCTGTGTGGTTCTTTTCACACCCTTTGATCACACAATTCCTCTTTAATTCAGATGCAGTAGAGCTTAAGTGGCTTCATTGATGTGTTAAGTGTGGAATGATTTTTGTATAAAATAAAAAAGGCTCCATTATGTGTCCAGAAAAGCCTGTGTGTGCTTGTTTATTGAGACAGGAAGTCGGTTTCCCACACAGAACAACAGTTCTGCGATGCTGAAGCATTGTGTCTGAAAGAAGAGTAAAGGAAACTTAATTTTCTACCTGGCAGAAATCGGCTTCTGGAGGAAGGGACAGACAATGCGATTGGACTTCAGCTGAATGAGAGGGCTTGATTGATTTTCAGAAAATGTGCCGTGTACAGGGAGGTTACTCGGAGTACTTTTGTTAGGAAAACGCATTTTTCATAGTTGGAGCCTGTTTTTGTACCTGGCTTAAAGTGATGCTCCCCACTGAATACTTCCCACCCCTCTGAAGTCAGTTGGGGAAAAAGGAAATACTTTCCCAGAGTTGTTACCTCCTAAATATTGTCTCCAGGTTGTTGTTTTGTTATATTTTTACATCAAGTTGGCTGCCATTTGCTTTTTTTCCTTTTTTTTTTTTTTTTTTTTTTTAGCTTGCATGGAGAATACTTCTGAGGCTTTCCAAGGTGAAGTTTATAAATCTATCCATAGTTTAAATATTGAGGCATGGATATAGTTCCTATCTGTTAGAAGTGAATTTTGACCTTGTAAATCCATGATCCATGGAATAAACCCTATGTTGTGGCCACACGATGAAGAGAAATAAGATGAGAAACAGTATCTATCTCGTACTCAAAAGGCCAGGCTTTTTTCTCTATACCATGCTGCCTTAAATTATTAATACACAAGGTAGCAAAATTCCAGCCATTCTTCCCATCCCTTATGGAATCCCATGTCCACTCTCCCTCCTGGTTATTGTCATTGTCATCTTCCTCTTCATCCTCACTATGAACTGTCTAAAGATTGATGCTTCCTAGCTGGGAAAAGTTCATAGAGAGTATATAACATTATTGTTCTACTCAGCAATTGTATAATCTGAAACAGACAATAGTGAAGTGGACCTAAATAAGAAGAATGTATAGACAATAGTGGCCGGGAGTGGTAATCCCAGCACTATGGGAGGCTGAGGCAGGCAGATCACAAGGTCATGAGATCGAGACCTTCTTGGCCAACATGGTGAAAATATAGTAAATATTTTTGTATCTACTAAAAATACAAAAACTTAGCTGGGCGTGGTGGTGTACACCTGTAGTCCCAGCTTCTTGGGAGGCTGAGGCAGGAGAATTGCTTGAACCCGGGAGGCAGAGGTTGCAGTGAGCTGAGGTCATGCCACTGCACTCCAGCCTGGGTGACAAAGCGAGACACCATCTCAAAAAAAAAGAAAGAAAGAAAGAATGTATAGAGAATAGAACAATCTCAGGGATTTTTTCCATTGATAACATTTACCTTACTAATATTTCAGAGTTAAATCAATTTTCAGGGTGAAGACCTCGGTAAAGAATATAGTGGTTTCACATCCAAGAAAAATTTTGTTAGGCTGTGGACACTGTGTGCAGGTGACAGGATTAGAACTGCTATTGGATTGAGGCTTGGTGAGAGTGGATGATCCAGGCACATATGCATCTGCTCAGTCAATTGCTTAATTTTTCCCCATAGAATGATTCCTTTTCTCCCCACCTGTCCTTACTATTTTTCCAACTTACTATTAATGCAACTTCTACTTCACCTTCCCATCATGCATGGGTGATTTTTTTTCCTCAAAATTGATGTCATAATATCCTTTTGATCATTATAAACTTGTTTATAAAAGAATTTCACAAAGAATTCGAGGGGATAAGTATTGAGGCAGGACGAGGAATATTCTTTGAGAAGGTCCCAGACTAAAGGTTCAATCATGAAGTTTCTTCCCCTTGGCATGCAGAATGAATTCTTCATTCTTGACTCCTTTATTAGCCTAAACTATTTTATCCCAACTCACAGTAGCTTAGCCATAGCTGTTATCCTAGGTATTTAATGCTCCTTCTTCATGCATGTCTCACATTCCTCTCATGCATTTCTCATTAAGTCGTCTTTCACCCCCTCCATCTGTTTGTGTAATGCTTGGTATGTGACTGTTGCTGTGTAATAATAGGCCCTAAGTCATGTGACTTTAATTTATAAGGTCAGACACCATTTTTCCTGCAGAGAATTCATTTTTGTCCTAAAGCTAACTCTTTTGCCTCACTATGATACTGTTTCTGATAACCAAAGATAAAAACTGAACTTTAAATATATATACACACATATATATGTGTGTGTGTGTATATTGACTTTGGTGGACCTTTACCACCAAAGTCAATAACCCAATGAAAAGATGGTCACATCAGGAATCCATAAGCTGGATTCCGATCCTGGTATTGTAGTTGACTTGTCACAGCTCCAGTCCAGTTGCTTCAGCTCTCTGCTCTTCAATTTATTTATCAGAAAATTGTCCTTCTTCTCTCTCTTTCGCCTCCTTCCCTCCTTCTTCCCATCTTTCCCTCCTTCTTTCCTTTCTTTCCTCTTTCTTTCCTCCCTCTCTTCCTTCCTTCCTTTTTTTCCTTCTTTTTTTTGACAGAGTGCAGGAAATTCTACCCCCCAAATATGGTACCTTGGCATGCTCAGTATTTTAAGCTGAAGGAAACAGAGAAAACCGCAGAAGCAGAAAGGTCTTTCTGACCTCTCTCGAAGACCCTCACGTGACAGGTGTCCTGCCCTACATCCAGAGAGAAGGAATGTTCCATAGAGAGACTAAGAAGAATCTGAAGAATCAGGCCTTACTAAGTGCCCTCCAGGTTATCTTTAAGTCATACCCCCTTTTTGTCCAATCGTGCCTCTACATTCATCATCAAATCTAAGCATAAAAATACAGTGTCTCCTGGGTCTCTGGGTCTTCATTTTTGAAGACTTGTGTCACATAAGACATGAATTAAATATGTTTGTTACGCTTTTCTGTTGCTAACCTGTCTTTGGTTATAAAGGTATCAGTCATCAACCTTGTGATGGGTAAAGCAAGATAGTACTTTTTCTCCTCTATACTTTCTTTTTTCCTTTCTTCCCTTTTCTTTCTTTCCCTTCCTCCCTTCCTTTCTTCCTTCTCCCCTTCCTTTCTTCCTTCCTCCCCTTTTCCAAACGTTCTCCCTTTTCTTTTCTTCCCTTTAATTTATATTTACTAAACGTCTCCATTCTCAAGGAGAGAGCAACAAGCAAATACAAATGTTGTCATTTAAAAATAAATTAAGTTTTAAAAATGAAACATTAAAATAACAAGACAAGGCTGTTGTAGTTAAATGAACAAATAAAAAGGAATAAACTTTGTATGCATTCGTAGAGCACTATATAAAACTATGATATTATTGTTATGGGAGAATGAAATTCCTAGACAGACCTGATGATATAGAGATTAAAAACTTGGACTTTGAGATTACTGGAGAAACCTGAGTTTCAACTCTACTAGCTGAGTGACCATGGGCACATTACTTAAAGTTTCCAAGTCTAAATTTACTCAGCTGTGAAATACTGTGTGTTAATAACAGTACATAACTCAAAGGCTGTTGCAAAGATTGAGTGAGATTTTATATGTAAAATGCTAAGCACAAATGCCTGACATATAATAAATGCTAAATAATGATAGCTATTATTATTATTATCATTGTTCATTAGGTGAGACAGAGTAACTTGTATTGTTGTCATTTGTGTTATGTAAAATAACGATAATAATCTCAGAGGAAGCAAAGGTTGGTGGGGTTGGGGGAATCAGGACTTCTCCTGAGAACTGTCAGTTTCCTCTAGAGAAAGGAATTCATTGAAGGAGAGATGGGACTGTACCTGGGGTAGAAGCACAATAGGGTGGTGGTTAAGGCTGATATTTGTAAGCCCTCTCACTTGTTGATCGCCAACCTCTTCCTATCACCTTCTGAAGATCTTTTTATCAGTTCCTTACTGAGTTTGTCCAGTATTACCTCTTAGTGTCCCTTGGCCAGAGATTTCTCTTGGAAAAATCAGCTGACGGCTTGAAAGTCTCACTCTTTTTCCTATATCTGTCAAAATTCTATTTATTCTTCATGGCCCAGTTTAAATATCAACTTTTCATGCAGCCTTTCTGGGCTGCCCTAAAATGCCATTCAGAACACCTACTCTGTGTTCTCACTGCACTGTTAGCAACCAGTAAAGCGCAATTATGTTAGAGAGAGTGGGCAAATCTCTCTGTGCAATGGCGATAATAATTTGTCTCTTGTATTAGACCGTGAGCTCTTTGAGGGGAGGAACTGCACTGCCTTCAGCTTTGGATCCTGTATCTTAGTCACTTGTGCCTCCTACATTTTAAAACTAGACAAATGACATTGCATTGTTTGCATGGAATTGAATCCTATGAAGAAAAAAGCAATGGGTGTGATCTTCCAACTTTTTTAAGATCTGGTCGGAGCTGACCTAGGAGTACAAAACCAAAGAAAGGGCTCAAGTACTCTGACTTCCAGCTCAAATCCTTACCTTCATTATAAGCTCTACTGGATCCCAGAGGCCCTCCATGACTGAGGAGGTGGCCCTGGGTCCCTCAAAACTGAAGTTCAAGATAACCCACTTGCAATATTTGGATGAGTGCCTTGATGACATAGACTCTAGAGATCATGAGGCAATGAGAATGTTTCACTTAGCTTATTTTTTGCCATGTTTTTTTGCCGTGTGCTTATCAGGACATTCAGATGGCTGGAGTTAGAAAAGGGTGTGGAATCTATATTTGGCTAAATGCAATGAAGAAATTCCTTGGCTAAAAAAGAAAACAAACTTTCTTTTCTTAAAAATTTAAGTTGATGTAAAAAAAAAATCTTTGCAGTGCAAGATAGAGTTTCTTTTTCCTTTTCTCTCTGTCTTGGGGGCCTTATCTGATTTTAATCATTATTGGCCAGATATGATTTGAAACAGCTGAAGCTAAAATTTCCTGGGGGAAAAAAAAAGAAATCTTCAGTTGCAACTATTGCAGCTATCTACCTACTCTACTCCCCTCCTCCAAGGTAGCATGGGCTATTGAGTGTAAATGTTGAGGATTATGAATTTTACTTTTAAAAGTCTTTAATGCCCTGCAGAGTTTTCTCAGCAATTTTCAAGTCTTGTTAACCATAATACATCCAGTTCTTGATTATCCACAAAAAGGGGAAATGAATAGTGGCACAGATAATCCAAAACAGAAAAACAATCAAAATGTTTCTTATATTTTACTTTGGAATGCTTTGTATGACTTTTGGGGGGTTCCAATTTTCCTTCCCAGTGATGTTCTGCTCAGGAAAAAGTTAAAATGAGTTTGCATTCCCTAAGGCCACACTGGGGGATGTGGCCTAGCCACATGCTGGGTGGCAGGGAGAAGGCAGCCCGAAATCTAAGGGAAAAGAATTCCACTGATAATCTAGAAGTGGAAAATGCTCCTATGAATAATTAAGGGCTGACCAGAATATAATTCAGTTTTATAAATTTGTGTGGACAAGTTTTTGGTCCACATTAAAAAAAATATAGTTATTCTCTTAAGAAGAGTTAAAACTGGTATCAAAGAGAACTTTGGTATCAAAAACAAATGACCTCAACGTTCTTTACTTTTCACAGCCCAGTGGCACTAGCACTATGTGAAGGAGTCAGGATCTGTTGATGGGGCCAAGGGGACTCAGTTCTCAGCTAATGTGTTCCAGCTCCATCCTTCAACCTTCTTCAATTGAACATGTGTAGATTTATAAAATGTCAGGCTATGTACTACTGTCCCATCTACCATGGTAGTTACCATTATCGTTCCTATTTTACAGATGAGAAAACTAAGGCTCATACAGGCTCATTATTAATTTAAGTTCACAAAGCTAGTCACTGTGAACAGCTAACTTTGAGCTCAGGACTATCTCACTCAGTTTGGATAACTAAGTTAAGAGTCAGAAGTTAAGGGGTATCAAGCTTTTCATTATTTGATGTTTTCCTGGTTTCCCCTCATTGTTCTTAGATAGTAAATTCAATTAAATATTTATGAGCTCTGACTACTAGGTTGCTCATATGTATGTATGTATAATATATATGTGTGTGTGTATATATATATAATCATGATATTGTGTTACAGGAAAAAAATCTAATAATATTTAGATATAATCTCTGCCCTTGAGAGTTTTCAGTTTAAAATAGAAACCAGATGAATAATAGAGTGAGAAACCATGTGACTGTACAGTAAGGCCGAATGAGACAAGTAGATATAAGAAATGGCAGGGCAGGGTCAAATCCCATCAGGATAGGAACAAAAAACAAGAGATTTCAGAAAGGCTAATGAATGACTGAATGGAAGTCAGTGGGCAATTTCAATTTCAATGTGCTATGTATGACGTGAGTAAGGAACCAAGTGCACACTGCTATTGAGATGGGCCTAAACAACTGGATGCCATTTTGTTGGGAGCTCTGGTGTAGATGGGATGGAATTCCAAGTGTTGGGAATACTTCTAGCAGGTAAAGTTAAGAGCGCACCAGATGTGTTCAGAGAACCTTAAGTTGATCTGAAAAGAGAATCTGCTCAAGGAGAAAAAATGTAAGCAAAAATGAAAATAGTAATAACAAAAAAGCAAAATGGCATCATAATCTTGTCATAAAAAAATCAGAGTTAGGGACAGAAATGAGAGAGAGAAGAGAAGAGAGAAAGAAGCCATTTTTAAAACCCCTTATGTTTTCACATGTTTTAGAAAATTTAAATACTCACCGAGCAATTTGGTATAAAACAATGGGCACATTTTTCAGTAATTTTAGTGCTGGGAGGAGAGGAAAAGAATAGGTAACAAAAACAAATGTATTAGTCTAAGGCCACCCTATTGCTCAAGTGAATCCCTAAAAACTCAGGGGTCCTAACTCCTACTCCAGTGATCAGCTGCTAGCTAGGCCAGCTTTGAGGTATGACGTTAGCACCAAGGCCAAGCTTCTGGGAAGCCTTAGAGTAGCTTCTGGGAAGAAAGTAGGGATTCCAGGATGTTTACAAAATATAACTCAAGGATTATGTGTCTTCAATTTGTTCTGGAAGTTTCCACACTCATCTTAGCTAAATCACATTCCTTTTCCCTTGTAGACTTTTTTGTCTGTCCTTGATTTCTTCTTTGACATCTTCTCTTCCCCCATTATCTTTTACTCTATCAAACCTGATTTTACCCCCTGTATAAAAATGCAAAAGCCATAGTTGTTTACTCCTACACACCCTTAGCATTTTCTGGGTCTTTTTCTCTTTAGTCTCTGGAGCCTTCGATATCTCTAGGCCACATTCTAGCTCCTAAGAGCAATTTCACATCACTGTGGACGTGACCTCTATGAAACTGGCCACGGTACTCTGGGTTTTCAATGTACAATTCTATTTCCCTTCCTGTAGTGGATGCTGTGGGGGCACCACCTCCTTGAGGACCAAGGCACTCCAGCTGCCAGGAATATTGGCTGCTAACCTCACACAGCTGAGCCCTCCATGAAAATTGCTCTCTGCCAAAGAGAACTTCCTAGTCCAAGGTCATGTCTACTCTCCAGAGGTAGCTCTTAACTAATGTCTGTCCAGACCCTTTGCCACAATGTTAGACAACTGTGTGAACGGCTATCAGAGCTCCAGAGTGTCCCAAGGGATCTGGGTAGCCCTCTCTTGTACATGCCCCACTGTCCAGCTTCTCCCTTTGCCCAGTCCTGCTTCCTTCACTCTCTCGTAAGTATCATCCCTGAGAGCACTCCTAATAACTCCCTGAATGCAAATCTCCACCTCAGAGTCAATTTCCCAGGGAACAGTCTCCATACCCTATATTTATTGTGGCTTGTATGTTGTCACTGTAGTAACCTGTCTTGTAATGAAAGAAAAAAAAAATTACAGTCTTTGAAGGGGTCAGAGATCAAGGTTTTGGTAGCCTCTGTACAACAGAATTCATTGAGCCGGGCCTATAGCCTAGTCCAGCCATTTTCTTACCTCTTGACCTTGAGTTAAGTAATGCATCATTCCTGTGTACTGGCTTACTTTGGTTCAAATGGATAATAACCTATATGATGGAGTGATGGGGGAAAAAAATGAACAGATGGTTAAACATCCCTAAAAGACCATTACATACTGTGAAAATACTTAAATTCTGTAGTGAAGTCTCCAAAATTTTAATCTCCATAAACTGAGATTCTACAGAGTCCACTTCCTTGGAAATAGTTTTGAAAATACCCTTTGCTTCACTTTCTGTGGATTATGCAACCACAGAATTCCTCCGGGGACTCAGCCACACCCCAAATCTTAGCCTAAATCACTGAGTTTGACACAGATTCATAAGAATTTGGCAAGCAACTCACCCACATTTTCTACCAAATTAAATCCAAATGTTGCCTAGGTTGGATGAGAGTTCAGTCAAGAGAAGGAGGCCCAGGCCAATGGACTGCTAAATGGTGATATTCGAAACCCAAATGAGTTTGGCTTGGCCCTAAGACTAGGAGGAAAGCTTTGAACCATAGCATATGATATAAGCCCTGGTCCAACTCAAAACACTTTTTACTTTTTTTTTTTTTTTTGGTTGTTATTTCAGAAATGCACTGACCCTGCACTCTACAGGACACTATGCTCATTCCAAATGCTAAAGTCAGTCCTAGGAAACTGCAGGCGCCTGTAGGGTCAAAGTAGAGTGGGGAAGCTGGTTCTTATCACCTGTTTCTTCAATTCCCTCTAGAACAAGAGCAAAGCTTGACAAGATGGGGTGGGGTAGTAGTGTGTGAAAGGACTGGAAGAACTACTAATTCAGGCTCCTGTGAAGAACCCGATCAGCAGTGGGCTTTGTGTGGCGGCTCTGAATGAATTCTCGCTCTTGACAGAGAAGGTGTTGGCCTCCTGCTTCCTAGAATAGTGGCTATGACTAACTCATGTAGCACTGGATACATTTATAAAACAGAGAAAGTTAGATTTTGCTGCTCACATCAACTTTTCTATCACAACTTCTCCTTAAATAATTATCCTTTTTTTTAACTTTTGTATTAGGTTTGGGGCACATATGCAGGTTTGTTATGTAGGTGAACTCGTGTCACAGGAGTTTTTTTGTACAGACTCATAATCCAGGTAATAAGCATTGTACTCAATCGTTATTGGGTACAGTTCTACTCCTCTCCCTTCACCCACCCTCCCCACTCAAGCAGGCCCCAATATCTGTTGTTCCCTTCTTTGTTTTCATGAGTTCTCATCGTGAATTTAGCTCCCAGTTATAAGTGAGAACATGCAGTATTTGGTTTTCTTTTGCTGTGTTAGTTTGCTAAGGAATAATAGCCTCCAGCACCATCCATGTTCCTGCAAAAGATATGATCTCACTCTTAAATAATTATCCTTTTCCTTTCCTTTTTCCCCTTCTCCTTTTCCCCCTTCTCCTTTTCCTCTACCTCCTCTTCCTCCTCATCTTCTTTTCCTTTCCTACCTCTTCCTCCTCCTCTCCCCACCCTCTTTCTTCCTCTTTTTTTCTCCCTAAGAACCTTCACACTCTCCACTGTCTTTAGGTCTCATCGATTGCTCCTCAAAAATCCCTCATTACACCAGCACCCCATCCCTGGGAAGACTTTCCCAAGCTGCATCACCCTGTCTCGACCCTCACCCCACACAATCATCTTCACCTCAACCCTCGCCACACTCCTGCACCTCCCATCACCACTAGGACTCCTCTCTCAGAGGTCTTGTCTCCTAAGGCCCTAGCTGCCTAGATAAACCAATGTGTTAATACCTATGGGAAAACCCATGATAAAACCAATATTAAAATATAGTATGTTTGAGTCTTGGCTTTGTCACTCCCAGGCCATATAACATTGGGTAAGACGTTTAGACTTTTTAAACTTCCATTTCTTCACCTCTAAAATACAGCTAAGAAAGACTCAACATACAGGGTCTCAGTTTACATTTAGCTTCCCCTGAAAGACATCTCTTGATCTTTCAAAATAAGATTAAATGCCCCTTGGCTATGTTCGCATGTCATTCACCCAATTCACTTGTCATAAAACTTGTCAGTTGCAGCCTAATTCCCAGTATAATTCCTGATTCTTATTACGAATGCCTGAGGGCAAGACGTATGGTTGATCCCCCTTGAAGCCCAGTGGCTAACACAATGTCTAGCACGTAGCTGGTACTAAAATAAGGGCATTAAATGAATGGGCCACCTCTGGAAGCATTTATAAATAGTGGAAATTGTTTCTCCCAGATGGCATGTTTATATTGGACCAGTGTCCTTTTTAGATCATGCCTTTGCTGGAGAAGAGACCATAATGGAAATATCAGGTGCAGGAAGATGTTTTGGTGTCACTCAAATAGCTCCATGTAGGTGGCCTCTTGCTCTCTCCAAACATCCAGCTGGCTCTGGGCCCGTGCACCTGAAGGGAGATATCTGAGACTCAGAACATTTCCTGCTTCATTTCAGTGACACCAGTTTGGCTCCATTTTCACTTCCAAGCTGGGATCAAATGTTCCCCAAGTGCAGAGAGTTAAGGAGAGATGTCTCATTCTCTCCCTTGACCTCCTCCCTTATTCCCCTCTTATGTTTTTCATAAAACTTTAAACGAGATTCCCAGAGAAAAGCCATGTCCTTTGGTCAGGCCAGCAGCCTCCCCAACTGTGGGCTCTGGCACTTCTCTAAAAAGGTCAAAATGGGGATAGAAAGTTCTTGATGAGGTGCTTGAGTGCTTACGTTAATGGGAGAAGAGATAAAGAGGGAAATATGGAGGGTGTGGGATGTGTGAGACTGCATGTTCACAGGGAAAAGTAATGTTGTGCAGAAAGCCTGCCACTGCTAATGAATCTGGTAAGAGGACAGGAAGGAAAGGGATTATTTCTGTTATGCCTTTTGGGAGACAATTTTCCATGTGTCTTACATTTTTACATCTGGCAGGTGCTGACAGTCCTTGTGCTGGGCTCTCTTTTTAAGGGAGTTTCCATAGTGGAAACATACATGGAAAAACGGAGCTGGGCTGGAGCACAGGGCAGGTGCACTTAGGGTCCATTATGCAAGATTTGGGTTTTCTATACTCAGGGCTTCTCTCTCATAAGCCATCCCACAGTGTGTGCAGGTATCACCTGGCTCTCTTCACATTGTTCTGTGGGAATTGGGGCTTGGAGGGTCAAAGCAAATATGCTAATACTCATATTGCTTGCTGTGCTGTGAGTAAAGTCCATTGTCTCTGACCCAGGAATATTGTGTCTTCTGCCAGCATCCATGAATCCGTCAGGTTATCTTGTGAGCTTACAAGTAGTATAAAGTTTCAAACCCTTCACAGTTCTCGACCAAGCTCTGTTCTCTCTGCCTAAGGGCAGCCTGTGAAAGAATTCTGCCTTTATAGGTCTATGTGAACCCTATCTCCTATGAGAAAAGGAGAAGAGGGAAGAGAGAAAAAGAGCACATACTTATTGAATGTCCCCTGTTTACTAAGCCATGCTGGGCTGAACTGAGCTTCTCATACATTATCTCATTTAATCCTCATAACACCCTAGGAGTAGATATCGTCCTACCTCTTTCATAGGTGAAGAGTCCCAGGCTTAATAAAGTGAAGTGACTCGCCAAGATCACTCACAGAGTGTGAGGTTTAAACCTAAGCCCGTCTGTTAAGAGAGTTACTGATCTTTCTGTTACATCATTCTAGGAAGTCCTGTATTTTCTGTGTATTGAATTGACCAATCCAAGATAACAGGAGAGATGCTAACAAGTATAAAATCATTTCCCTAACCACTCTGTTATCTGTTCTGTGATTTTTCCCAACTCTATCCCTGGACGTATTCCTCAGCTTAATGAGCACTTCTTCATTTTTGTAGTCTTTTGCCTTTCCTTTTCTAGGATCCCAGCCTCCAGCCAATGTTACTCATTTTGCTTAGCCTTGGACTTCTTGACGCTTGCTATTGCTCTAGGTTTTTGGTTTTTTTTTTGGAGGGGGGTCTATTCAGAAAGAAAGATGTGAAGCCCTTTCTCTGATATCACCATAGAATGAATAACACTGTCCAGACGTCACAGTTCTAAAGAATTCTTGTTTGGTTTTCAGATGTGACTGGAGTGATTTGCACCCGGATGCCTAGACTCGCCATCTGCTCAAAGATTGCTCAGAAAGCCCTCTCATGCATTCCCCTGCTGCATACCAGCCCACTCTGCCTACAGCTGCTGTCTGCAGGACTTCACATCTACGCCACACTGTTTAAAAGCTGTGCTTCAAGAAATCACAAAAACATATGACTGCACCTACTACACAGCCTAAATGCAGCATAAGTTGACCTTGCTTTCTGAGAAGTGGGGCAAGAAATGCTTTTTTGTGTGTGTCATGTCTGTTTTTCAGTTAAGAGAGGAAAGCATTAGGCAGATGGAATGTACATGCGAGGATGAGGAGACAGAAAACAAGTAGCCCTTTCCATCAAGATAAAGAGTTTTCTGGGGTCGCTGGCTCTTGAATGTCACTCCTGATTTCTCTTTCCAAGGCACTGTACCACCAGCCTACTGAGATTGTGTGGGAGCTTTCATGGGGGTTATATTTCACTAATGGAAATAAATTTTGTGCATAATCTGAATGTTTATGTTTCTTTACAGAATAGACTTAGTTTAGCAATAAGCTAATAATACTGACATACCTCTAATTCTCTGGGGAAAAAATTTGCTACTCCAACTTCCATTCCTGCAACATCATCAAAGTACTCACAACAAGAATGAACCAATTAGCAACACTTATTAGCACTGCCTAGACTCAGTGTAAGCAGATTTTGAAATAAAAAGGAAAGCATGATGGGACATTCTTATGGTTTAAATATTTGTCTCCTCCAAAACTCACGTTGAAATTTAGACTCCAATGTAGGGCCGTTGAGGGGTGGGGGCTTTAAGAGGTGATTGGGCCATGAGGATCCTACCCTTACGAATGAATTAATCCATTCATGAATTAATGAGTTAGTGGATTCGTGGATAAATGGGTTATCATGGGAGTGGGACTGGTGGCTTTATAAAAGAGGAGGAGAGACCTGAGCTAGCACTTAGCCCCCTTGCCATGTAATGTCCAGCACCATCTCAAGACTCTGCAGGGTCCCCCACCCAGTAAGAAGGTCCTCACTAGATGTGGTCCCCTGATCTTGGACTTAGCCTCCATAGCTGTAAGAAATAAATTTCTTTTCTTCATAAATTGCCCAGTTTTAAGTATTCTGTTACAGGCAATAGAAAATAGACTAGGATACACATAGACCTTGCTTTATGGAGTTCATAACCAATTTGTAGAGAAAGACAATGATTCACGAAAAAGAAATAACCTACACCAGATGGTAGGTGAAAAGACACATGTGAGCAGCACAAAGTGTTACCGAAGTTGTGAAAAAGGTATCATTAGTCTCCTAGCTACCAAGACTCTAAATGGAGGAGTTATCTTCAGACCCCAAACCTAATTCACTCCCACACAGGTTCCTTCAAAATGCCTCTTGCTGCCTCCTCTTTCTCCGTTCTATGCCTAAAAGCATCACCTTACTTTAAGTCTTTATCAATTTATATTTAAATTGTTAAAACTTTTTACCTGTTTTCCTTGCTGCTGGCCACTTCCCACTCCAACTCATGTGGAGCACAAATTAAACTTCCAAAAGCACCACTTTGATCCTTTTCCTTCCCTATTCAAATACTTCCCTGGATGCCAATTTCCAATTGAAAGGAAGTCAAAACTTGAGGATTGGCATGAAAGAAGGATCCAGGTTTGTGCTGACCTGGGCTTGGTCCTAGGATGGTAACCGTGGGAAAAAGAAAGAAAAACATGAGCAAGTCGAGCAAGACTTGATGGTTGGAATACAGGACTGAGAGAACATAGCATTACCAAGAACCTAGAAGACTGGAAGATGAGCAAAAGGCAAAAATAGAGAAGTGCACATTTAGAAGATGTGTTGAGGTGAAAAAACTCAGGGCTTTTGCAACATCGTCTACCACTGAGTATGCACTTAGAGGGACATAGGAGGGGCACCATAGATGCTTGCTGAGAAAATAAATAAAGGAATGAATGAATAAACCTCCTGTTTGCATTATGTCCATCGTTTCACTTTATCTTTATAACAACCTTAGTTGGGGGTTCTTATTATTATCACAATTTTACTGATATCTAAACCAAGACTCAGAGAGGTTACACAATTCTCCCAATATCCCCCAGTAAATGAGAGGCAGTGCTGAGATGTGAAGCCAGGTCAGCTCGATGTTGCAGTCCATCTAGCACGTTGCCCTCTAGAAGCATCTAATTGTGCAGCACTTGGAGACGTGGAGCTGTGGGACACATTTGCAAAAGGTGATTGTTTATCATCAAAGCTGCAGGAGACACTAGAGGAATGTTGCAGAGGACAAAAAAGTAGACATTCTGGACTTCAGCAGTGGGAAGTTTTGGAGATAGAGGAAGCAGAACTCTTGAAGGGAACAGAAGAGAAGACCTAACAGAAGAAGAATCATGGAACCAAAAGAGAAAGGAGATTTGTCAGCAAATACGTGATTAACGTCGTGAAAAGCTACCGAAATAGTCTTAACAGGAGCAGTGAGGCAGCCTGGTTTGAATGGAAGGAAAGAGCCTGGACACCAGCAGATAGGCTGTGTTAGAACCATCCTTCTGTTTGAAGCTTGAGCACAGAGGGGAGAAAAAATAACAACTTGTTTTCACTTACTGCGAGGGACATGGTGGACACTCCTATAATAAAAGACATTAACAAGAGAAAAACGTAACGAATTTATTTTAAAAGTTTTTTCTGACTCAGGAGGCTTCAGAAATAAAAAAACCCAAAGATCCAGGGAAAACTTTGTATTTTTATGGTAAATCTGATGAAAGAAGTGTGAAGAAATGTGATTGGACAACAGAAAGGGGCAGGGCCTAATGGTAATAAATTGTGTGTGTGGGGCGTGTTACTCAGAGAGGCCTATTTGTTCAGACGCTTCTTGGCCTCTCTGTGCAGCATTTCTTTCCTCCGGGTATGGAGCAGGTCATCGCTCACATGAGGGTCTTGTGATCTACTTGCAGGAAAGGTAAGACAGAGAATTCCTTTATATTTGGCTCTCGCACAGAAATGTGGTGGAAGGTCAGAGTGAGCTTGCTTCCTAGGCCCTCTCAATCTCCTTCAGCTCAAGAGGGCTCTGGGGTAGTGTTTTCTGACTCCCAACAAGCAAGCTGCCTAAATGACTTGAAATGTATTATTTGTATTTATCACATGGTGATAATATTCATTTGGCAGGATTAAATGTGATAATGCTGTCATATAGCAAATAACATCTAACATTTACAAGGCACCAGGCAACGGTCTAAGCACTCAACACATACTATTTCGTTTAATCCATACAACTCTGTTGGGTAGATTTTGTTGGAGTCAGCTTGTTTGCAGCTGAGGAGACACAGGTTCAGAGAGTTTAAGTAATTTACTTAACGTCACACAGCTTGTGAGTAGCAGGGCTGGAATTTAAACCCAACCATCTGCTCCCAGAAGCAATGCTCTTCACCATCATGCTATGCTAAATTGTGTTAAACAAGTTATCCGTAAATATTATTGCCTTTCCTCCCAGGAACATGTGAGCTACATTAATTTTTTAAAAGTAGGTAGATTATAAATATTTAAACCAGAGGTGAACAAACAACAGTCCATAGTCCCCAAATCTGGCCTACCACCTGCTTTATTGTATGACCTGCAAGCTAAGAATTGTTTTCACATTTCTTAATGATTTAGAAAAATTAAAAAATAATATTTTGAGGCACATGAAAATTATAGTGAAATTCAAATTTTAGTGTCCATAAATAAAGTTTTATTGAAACACAAACATTCTTTTTTTACATATTATTTATGCCATTTTTCAAGAGCAAAATTGAATACTTGTCAGGGGGACTACAAAGTCTAAAATATTTAATAGCTGGCCTTTTACAGAAAAACTTTGCAACCTCCAGCTCTAACCAAAAACTTTCTTTGGCTAATGGAAGAGAAGCGATTTAAGGGCTTGAATTTCTCAGGAAATTCTTCACCCCTCCTGGCGCCCCATCCTCTCATATTCGCCATGGGCTGCACGCACACCTGCCCTTCATTAGAGAATGGTCACGGGGAGGAAAGAATTCCCTGACAGAGTGGTTTGTTGCGTTTCTTGGGTGGAGAAAGAAGGCGGGAGGAGGCTTGCTGGGTAGGGTGAAGGTGAGGCTTTTTTCTCTGTCCTGAATTACAGCCAGATGAGTATATCCCTGGTTCATCTCCAGAATTGTAACTTTTAATAAGCATGGAAGTGCAGGAGCTCAGCACTGTGGAGGAGACACAATGGCCAAGTCACATCACAGGTGTCTTCTCTCTGGGACTGGTCCATGATTGGCAAAGCAACCAGCTCAGCCCCCTTCCCAGTGTCTATCGGCTTTCTCAGGCTTAAAGTGACGAATTCACGGGGAAGTGGCAAAGCCTCGGGGGCTTTTGCACAAAGCCAGGAGCCAGTCACTAGGGTTCTGTGTGGACCTTTGTCAGCGACCTTCCAGCCTGTTGGTGGCAAGTCAACTGCTCTCCTTCTGCCTTACTTAGCATAATTAAACTGAAGTAAGATAGTTTACCAAAGTCAGTGTGTTCAGGCATCCAGCCTATAAGATATTAAGTAAGCAACAGAATGACAACAGCACGGATGTGTAGGTTTGTTTAGTTTTTAAAAAAATTTTCTAAAATTGTGGCAAAATATATATAACCTAAAATTTACCATTTTAACCATCTTTAAGTGTAGCACTAAGTACATTCACAGTGTTGTGAAACCATCCTTCTCCAGAACTATTTCATCTCGCAAAACTGAAACTCTACCAATTAAACACTCCCAATCACTTTCTCCTTCCAGTCTCTGGCAAACGTCTTTCTGCTTTTGGTCTCTGTGAATTTGACTACTCTAGGTACCTCATATAAGTGGAATCATACAGTATTTGTTCTTTTGTGACTGGCTCATGCCACTTAGTATGTCTTTGACCTTCATCCATATTGTAACGTGTATCAGAATTTCCTTTTTTATTTATTTATTTTTTTTCGAGACGGAGTCTCCCTCTGCTGTCCAGGCTGAAGTGCAGTGGCGCAAACTCAGCAAACTGCAACCTCAGCCTCCCAAAGTCAAGTGATTCTCCTGCCTCAGCCTCCCAGGTAGCTGGGATTACAGTGACCTGCCACCGCACCCTGCTAATTTTTGTATTTTCAGTAGAGACAGGGTTTCACTATGTTGGCCAGGCTGGTCTCGAACCCCTAACCTCAAGTGATCCACCAGCCTCAGCCTCCCAAAGTGCTGGGATCACAGGTAAAAGCCACCACACCCAACTGAATTTCCTTCTTTTTAAAGGCTGAATAATATTCCATTCCATATGTATGTCGCGTTTTGTTTATTCATCCATTGATGGACCCATAGGTTGATTCTACCTGTTGGCTGTTGTGAATAACGCTGCTATGAACATGGGTGTACGCGTGTCTGTTTGAGCCCCTGCTTTCAATTCTTTTGGGTATATGCCCAGCTGCAGAATTGTTTTATCATATGGTAATTCTATTTGTAATTTTTTGAGGAAGTCTCATACTGTTTTCTGTAGCGTTTTCTATGGAACATACAAGGAAGGTCAGGAGGAGTGGCAGCCTAGCTGGGTAGAGAGGCGCCAGATCCTAGACTTTAAACTTTATTAGGGATATGATTAGAAGACTTTGCAAGTGTATACCTTGGACCAGTCCTTAGTGCATATAATTGTTTGTCGAATTAATTTGAATCTAGTACAACAATGATTTATGTTTCTTTTCTTCTCAGACTTTGCCTCCTCCTGTTCTTCCTTTTTGCTTTGTTCTTGTTTTTACCACTTCGTTCTGCTCTGACAATAGTGGCTTTCCTTTTAGTTTATTTCTACTAGAGATACATCTCAGATAGAGAAGAACATAAATAATGCTGGGCCATGAGTTTAGACAAAAACAAAACAACAGAAAGTGAACTCATCCAAGAAAATAATGAAGCTACCTACATAGGTTAGGCTCAGTTGCGCTTCCAAATGTGTTTTAAATTAAGTCATCTCAACCGTGACTACAAGTTCAAAATATTCAAAGCAACCTTATTGGAATTGGAACAAGGCATATTTGGTTTCCTCTGAAGGATTCTTTTTAAAGTGTAGTTAATAGCAGAGCTCTGAAATGTAAAAATACAGGAAAAGAAAGCCCATATGCAAATTGCTGTCCTAGTAAATGGCATTAAAACTCACCAACTTTCGGAAGTTCTGATCACTTGGTAAAATCTCACTTACACGAAAGTGCTTATGTAGCAACTGCATTTGTGTGAGTAAGGCCAATCAAGTGGAAGTGAGCGGAGGAAGAATTTGGAGCAATCTAAACAAATATTCAGAGTCCATAGACTCAGATAGGGTTTGCCTTTATTTTACACACAATACGTACAGGCAAATGTGGTTGCCTAATTCCCCAAGAGGACAAAATAGAAGCAATAATTTACAAGCGTGCAAAAAGAGAGTTGGCTAAAATCAGGCACAAGGGCTAAATCTGAAAAAAATAAAAATACTACTGAATTTATAAGGAGGAGATAGCAAAAACAGGAAAGATACACAAACCCTAAAAAGAAAACACTGGCACAGCATGAAGAGTATCCTCGAATTATTTGACCAGGAAATTGATGCTTTCCCATCTCAACAGCCTCCAATGCATCTCCACAGGAAAGCACAGAATCCAAACTGATGCTCATAATGATTTCTTCCATCATTATGGTTATACCTTAAAACAGTTGGGCCACAAAGTAGTAAAAATGAACTACTCTGGAAAATTCACATCTGCAGAGATAACTGGATCTTATGATGCCATGATGCCAGTTAAATGAGGTATCAGATCACAGCATCTAATCTTAGCACAATTTTGTTTGCTTGTTTGGTTGAGACTGAGTCTTGCTCTGTTGCTTAGGCTGGAGCACAGTGGCCTGATCTTGGCTCACTGCAACCTCCACCTCCCAGATTCAAGTGATTCTCGTGCCTCAGCCTCCCGAGTAGCTGGGATTACAGGCACCTGCCACCAGACCCGACTAATTTTTGTACTTTTAGTAGAGACGGGGTTTCACCATGTTGGCCAGGCTGGTCTTGAACTCCTGACCTCTAGTGATCTTCCCCGCCCTTGGCCTCCCAAAGTGCTGGGATTACTGCACCCGGCCCTTAGCATAATTTTATGTTTAATTACAGTAGTAACAAAACTTTATAGTTAGAGAGTTTATATAATTTTCCTACATACTAAATATGATCTTAGGAAAGACTCAGTTTCCTTTTCTGTCAAATGATGATGATAATAAAAGTACATCATAGATCTGTTGTGAGGAGAATATGAGACAATGTACCGAAGGCACCTGGCATTTTACATAACCTGTGTTTCCTAAATGTTAGATAGCATACAGTGCCACTGTATGATCACCAGTGTCACCTCTGCTGCCACCACACTGTTGTCTACTACTGTTGATTTTTATGACAACACTGTACCTGGGCTCCTATCCTCGCTCTATCATTTATGATCTATGTGACCTTGGGAAATCTGAACTTCTTTCTGCCTCAGTTTTCTCATCTGGAAAATAAAGACAATGCTATATAATATCTACCTCGTTCAGTTGCTAGAAGGATTAAGTGAGATAATAATAAAAAACATTTAAAATAGGGAGAAGCACAGGGCAAGCATTTAAGTAATATTAGCTATGCTTATTATTATTGTTATTATTCGGTATTATTTCTAAGGAAAGTAGTTCTCAAAGTGTGGAGTGGGGACCCCTGGTGGTCCCTTTTTCAAGCAGTCCATGAGATGAAAACAATTTTCATAGTGATACTAAAATGTTGAGTGCCTTTTTCACTTCCATTCGCTCAAGTACACGGTGTTTACCTGAGGCTATATGAAGTACGATGTCACTACAGATTGAATGCAGTCTTGCCTCTAGCTGCCTTCTGTTAAACACTAAAGAAATTTGCAGAAATGTGAAACAATGCTCCTTTCTAATATTTTTGCAAAATATAGTTATTTTTCCATAAAAATATATTTTATGTTAGTCTGTGATGGGCTTATTGTTTTTTTTTAATTTTGTTTTGTTTTGTTTTGAGATGGAGTCTCACTCTGTCACCCAGGCTGGAGTGCAGTGGTGCACGGTCTCTGCTCACTGAAAGCTCCACCTCCCGGGTTCATGCCATTCTCCTGCCTCAGCCTCCTGAGTAGCTGGGACTACAGGCACCTGCCACCACACCCAGCTAATTTTTTGTAATTTTTTTTTTTTTTTTTTAGTAGAGACGGGGTTTCACCATGTTAGCCAGGATGGTCTTGATCTCCTGACCTCGTGATCCGCCCGCCTCGGCCTCCCAAAGTGCTAGGATTACAGGCATGAGCCACTGCACCGGCCTGTTATTTTTAAATGAATAAATATTTTTAAATGTTCAGTTTTAATTTCTAACATGGAAAACATCAACAGATATAACGCACATAAACAAAGGTTCTTTGGGGTCCCCACTAACTTTGTGAGTATAAAGGAGTCCTAAGACAGAAAAGTTTGAGAATCACTGTCTTAGTTCATTAAGCCTCAGAGTTGTTGCCATCCTCAAGGTAACTTGCTTGAGATTCAAATATAGGTAAAGCCAAATTTCAACCAAAGTTTCCTGATAAGGAAACCCAGTAGTCACTATAATATGCCGTACCCCAAGAGTAACAGAGCTCGCCATACGGAAGAGGGCCCAATGGTCATCTCTACCTTTTAACAGTTTGGTACTATTACAGGGCTCTATATCGGCAGGTATACTTAGCAAGACTCTACCTTTAACATGGTATTCAAGGCTAATCAATGTTTTCCAACATCTTGAGTTTTATTCCAAGTGGTCGAGCATTGTTGTACCAAATTTACATGCAGTTTTTGCCTTGTGATTAAGAAGAAGGACCTAGTGTTAATACTCGTAAGTCCTGGTTTCAAAGCCAAAACTAATTCCCATCATAGCTTTTAAAATGTCAAGCAAGAATTCTCATCCATTTGTAAGCCACTTTAAATACAGTTTTCAGGAGTTCAAGAACTAATCCCTGAAGGAACTGGGTCAAGTTCTTCCCAGTCCTGTGTTCCTGCACCACAGATGGCTAAATTTCAGCCTTCAGAAAATACTTTGGGATACAAGAGCATACTTAAAGAAAGAAAATCAACAGAAACAGTCTTGCACAAACCTGACATGTGTGGTCTCTCTTTGAATCAGCATTTGATACTTGACACTTGAGTTTATGCCACTGAAACAAATTTGTTTTAAGTATGTAACATTCTGATTTAGGATTCTCACCATTATCTTGGTAAAAAATTGACACCTGCTACATTGTCTTAAGACTTTTGTCTCAGAGGCTTCAGATTTTTACACACATATAAGCACATATATACTATGCATTTGCTTGGGTTGAATTGAAATCTCCAGTAGTAATTTGAAGAGTTTGGCTTATGGGACAATGACACAGTTTTGCACACAGTATGCAAAATTTTCTGCTAAATGCAATGGGCTTTTAGAAATTAAACTGGTTTATTTCAATCCATCCTTGTTTGACATAAATGTCACATGTATGCTGAATAACTATATCATTCTTCTAGTTCTGCTCCAATATTAATCCTTAAAATATTATCTCAGATATAAGCTATGACTACACAATGCCAAATATCCATCTTGAAATAATAAAACTTGCTTTTATTATCCTAACATTCCCAAATCTGATATTTGACAAGATAGAGTTAAGTAACCTGATACTGTAGAAAAACAGAACTAAGCAACGAAATGAAAATTATTTTGATCCAACCACATAGTATCACAGAACTAAATAATCCTACTCCAATATTTTGCTAAATTTAATCATTTCAACTAAATGTTATCAGATCAGTTTGTGTGTGGAGCACTGACCATTTTACTATTGAAATAATGTGGGAGGAAGATAGGGGAAACAAGCATGGAATATATGGGGCAAAGAAGATTAAACCCCCCTTTATGGAGGGGTCAGGACAGAGCTTGCTGTCTCCAGCAATGAGCAGGGACTCAACAAAGGAGGCTGCCTCTGTGGTGCCTTCATTCCAGCAAGCACTGTGGATTTGGAAGAGAGGCATCCAAGGTAGAAGACTGTATTAGGCAGGGTTCTCTTAGAGGCACAGAACCCTCTAAGGGTATATATCGGGATATATATATATATATATATATATATATATATATATATATATATACACACACACACACACACATGGGGATATATATATCGGGATATATTTATATTGGGATATATATATATCGGGATATATTTATATAGGGATACATATATATAGGGAGTTTATTATTAACATATATATATATCTAGGGAGTTTATTAAGTATTAACTTACATGATCACAAGGTCCCACAATAGGCCATCTGCAAGCTGAGGAGCAAGGAAGCCAGTCCAAGTCCCAAAGCTGAAGAACTTGGAGTCTGATGTTCACAGGCAGGAAGAACCCAGCAGGAGAAAGATATAGTCTAGGAGGCTAGACCTGTTTTGCCTTTTCACATTTTACTGCCTGCTTTATATTTGCTAGAAGCTGGTTAGATTGTGTCCACCAGATTAAGGGTGGATCTGCCTTCCCCAGCCCACTGACTCAAATGTTATTCTCCTTTGGCAACACCCACACAGACACACCTAAGATTAATACTTCTGTATCCCTCAATCCAATCAGGTTGACACTCAGTATTAACCATCACAAGTCCACCCCTTGTCAAATTGAACCCATACACATATCCTGAGATCATACATAATCTTCAAATAAAGACAATAATGAGGTCATAGTTACACCTAACATAATACAACTATCCTTTGTACTACCAGAAATGTACCAATCCCCAACCCAAATACTATTACATAAAGTTAATACTTCAATGCTGATATGAAGTCAATAAATCTTATGTCACATGAAAAAGGAAAAGGAAATAAAATGAAGATATTTTCTTAGTTCAAGTGTATGCATGCACAGACATGTTCTTAACAAAAGGAGGAGGAAATACTCATGACAGTTACAGTCCTTGTTTCTGCAGCTGGTCACGTGGTTATAGCTGGTATTGATTACTACCTTCTTCTACTACCCATTCTGTATTCCCTTTGCCTTCAGCAAGCACCTCAGAGGGTCTTGGATTTTTCCTGGTGGAATGACCCAAACCTTCACTTCTGAGGGGTCTGGGTCATTTGTAGTCCTGTCTGGATTGTGCTGTTGTAGTTTCCCATTGACTTTAATCACAGGGTATGGTAATACTAAGAGACACCCTAATGGATCTCCTGTATTCCACATGTACTCCTCTTTACTTCTGTTGTGGAGTAGTAGACTGATTTCATCTTCATAGTCCAGGTCAATCACCCCAGCCAACACCGTAACTCCCCTCTTAGCCTGTTGACTTAAAGGTAGGAGGAACCCAAAGTGTCCAGGTGGCAATCTTAACTTCCAGTTTAATGGAATCATTGTTGTGTCTCCTGGTGGCAGTGTTCCTCCCTCTGGAACTAAGACCTCTAGGCCAGTAGAATGTAATGTTGCAGGCACAGGAAGCAAAAATTATGCTAGTGGTTCACTAGGGGTGATGGTGAGTGGTGCCACTTTCCCTTCCACTCTTTGATTCCTGGACCCACGAATCCTGGCTATGGGGGAAACAGTACCATGTATTGGATGCTGATTCAGAGCATACATGACCTTCTGGAGAACTTTGCCCCAGCCCTGCAAAGTATTGTCACCTAGTTGGCATTGCAATTGTGACTTCAAACGGCTATTCCACCATTCTGTAAATCCAGATGCTTCAGGATGATGGGGAACATGGTAAGACCAGTGAATTCAGTGAGCATGAACCCACTGCCACACTTCTTTAGCTGTAAAGTGAGTGCCTTGGTCAGAGGCAACGCTATGTGGAATACCATAACAGTGGATAAGGCATTATGTAAGTCCATGGATGATAGTCTTGGCAGAAGCATTGTGTACAGAATAGGCAAACCAACATCTGGGGTAAGTGTCTATTCCAGTGAGGACAAACCTCTTCCCTTTCCATGATAGAAGAGGTCCAATATAGTCAACCTACCACCAAGTGGGGGACTGATCACCCCAAGGAATGGTGCCATATTGTGCTCTCAGTGTTGGTCTCTGCTGCTGGCAAATTGGGCACTCAGTAGTGACCATAGCCAGATCAGCCTTGGTAAGTGGAAGTCCATGTTGCTGAGCCCATGGGTAACTTTCATCCCTGCCATAATGGCCACTTTGTTCATGGGCCCATTGGGAGATGACAGGGGTGGCTGGGGAAAGAGGCTGAGTGGTGTCCACAGAACGGGTCATCCTATCCACTTGATTATTAAACTCCTTCGCTGCTGAAGTCACCCGTTGGTAAGTACTCACATGGGATACAAATATCTTCAGTTTCTGGCCATTCAGAGAGGTCCATCTGCGTACCCTTTCCCCAAATTTTTTTGGTGACCAATTTTCCAATTATGCTTCTTCCAAGTCCCGGACCATCCAGCCAAACCATTGACTACAGCCCAAGAATCAGTATATAATTGCACTTCTGGCCATTTCTCCATCCATGCAAAGTGCACAGCTGGGTGCACTGCTTGAAGTTCTGCCCACTGGGAAGATTTCCCCCTCATTGCTGTTCTTCAGGGATGTCCTGGAAAGGGGCTGAAGTGCTGCAGCCATCCACTTGCGGGTGATGCCTGCATATCATGCAGAATCATCTCTGAACCAGGCCCTAGTCTTCTTTTCCTCTGTCAACTGATCACAGGGAACTCCCCATGAGGCCATTGGTGCAGGCTGGGGGAGAGAAGGCAGGGTGGTGGCAGGAGTGGAGACCATGGGCATTTGAGCCACTTCCTCATGTTACTTACTTGTACTTTCAGGACCTGCTTGAGCCCAATCACATATATACCACTTCCATTTGATGATGGCATTCTGCGGTGCATGACCCACTTTATCGCTAGATGGGTTAGAAAACACCCAGTTCATGACAGGCAGTTCAGGTCATATGGTGACTTGATCACCCATAGTCAAATATTCAGTTTCCACCAAAGCCCAGTAATAGGCCAAGAACTGTCTCTCAAAATGACAGTAGTTATGTGCAGAAGATGGCAGGGCCTTGCTCCAAAATCCTAGAGACCTCTGCTGTGATTCACCTATGGGAGCCTGTCAAAGGATCCAAACAGCATCCCTATCTGCCACTGGCACCTCAAGCACCAATGGATCTGCTGGGTCATATGGCCAAAATGACAGAGCAGCTTGCACAGCAGCCTGGACCTGCTGCAGAACCTTGTCTGTTGTGGACCCCACTCAAAACTGGCAGCCTTTTGGGTCATTCAAAAAATGGGCCAGAGTAACACACTCAAATGAGGAGTGAGTTGCTTCCAAACTCCAAATAGGCCCACTAGGTGTTGTGCCTCTTTCTTGGTTGTAGGAGGGGCCAAATGCAACTTATCCTTTATCTTAGAAAGAATATCTTGACAGGCCCCACACCACTGGACCCCTAGAAATTTTACTGAATTAGAAAGTCCCTGAATTTTGTCAGATTTATTTCCCATCCTCTGACATGCACATGTCTCCTCAATAAGTCCAATGTGTTTGCTACTTCTTTTTTTTTTTTTTTTTTTTTTGAGACGGAGTCTCACTCTGTAGCCCAGGCTGGAGTGCAGTGGCCGGATCTCAGCTCACTGCAAGCTCCACCTCCCGGGTTCACGCCATTCCCCTGCCTCAGCCTCCCGAGTAGCTGGGACTACAGGCACCCGCCACCTCGCCCGGCTAGTTTTTTGTATTTTTAGTAGAGATGGGGTTTCACTGTGTTAGCCAGGATGGTCTTGATCTCCTGACCTCGTGATCCGCCCGTCTCGGCCTCCCAAAGTCCTGGGATTACAGGCTTGAGCCACCACGCCTGGCCTGCTACTTCTTACTCACTGGATCCAATCAGCATAATGTCATCAATGTAATGGACCCGTGTGATAGCTTCTGGAAGCAAAAAGTGACCAACATCTCTCTGAATAAGATTATGACACAAAGCTGAAGAGCTGATATACCCCTTAGGTAGGATAGTAAAGGTATATTGCTGGCCTTGCCAGATGAAGGCAAATTGCTACTGGTGGACCTTATGGACAGGAGTGGAGAAAAAGGCATTTGCTAAGTAAGTGGCTGCATACCAGCTACCAGGAGATGTCTTAATTTGCTCAAGCAAAGAAACTACGTCTGGTACAGCAGCTGCAATTGGAGTCACCACTTGGTTAAGCTTCCAAAAATCCACTGCCATTCTCCAAGATCCATCTGTATTCTGTACAGGCCAAATCAGGGAGTTGAATGAGGATGTGGTGGGAATCACCACCCCTGCATCTTTCAAGTCCTTAAAGGTGGTGCTAATCTCCACAATCCCTCCAGGGATGTGATATTGTTTTTGATCTACAATTTTTCTAGGTAGAGGCAGCTCTAATGGCTTCGATTTGGCCTTTCCCACCATAATAGCCCTCACTCTGCTAGTCAGGGAGCCAGTGTGGGGGTTCTGCCAGCTGCTAAGTATGTCTGTGCAAATTGTGCATTCTGGCACTAGGGAAATGATCACAGGATGAGTCTGGGGATCCACTATAAGTCAGACCTGAGCTAAAACTCCATTAGTTACCTGACCTCCATAAGCCACTACTTTAACTGGAGGACCACAGTGATGTTTTGGGTCCCCTGGTATCAATGTCAGCTCAGAGTCAGTGTCCAGTAGTCCCTGAAATGTTTGATCATTTCCCTTTCCCCAGTGCACAGTTACCCTGGTAAAAGTTTGGAAGTCTCCATGTGGAAGGATGGGAGAAAGATCCTCTGCATAAATTTTTGGTGATGTAGTGGGGTCCTTTATCAAGGAGACCTGGCCTCCCCTTCATTCAAGGAGTTCTGGGTCTGTAAACTGGCTCAAGTTTGGAAAGTGATTGAGGGACTGTGATTCTCTGTTTTTATAGTTTAAATTAGTCTTTTTTCCATTTGACCTAGAAGTTTTCTGTTTGTATAATTTAAGTGGGAATGCAGTAGGCTTCTTATTAATTTCACTTCTAGGAACACTGTGATTAATTAGCCAATGCCAGAGCTCTACATGAGTCAGACTATTCTGATTGCTGCTGCCTCTGCTGTCCCTTGCAGTAGCCATGCCCACCTTGCCTTTGATAGTTAAGTGCTGCCACTCGGGATCCAATTATTCCCATTGTATTTAAATTTTGTAGTTGAGTGACTGTGGTTCCCACCATTAGATCTGACATACAGAGAAGAGCAATTACAGGGCTCTTCAAAGATGCAGGTGCTGCCCTCACAAATCTATTTCGCAAGGTATTGGTCAAGGGTATATCTTCTGAACCCTCCCAGCTGGGATGAGTAAGTCTAAAGTGACTAATCCACTCCACTGTCCCAATCTCCCTAAGCCTTTGGATCCCTTCCTCTACATTAAACCAAGGGAGATCAGACATTTCCAGCTCACTCACAGTGGGTCATCTTTTAATCCTTGTTTCAGCTAACCAAGCAAATAAACTATTAGAACCCTTTTTAACTCCCCGAGCTGCAACATTAAATGCAGAGTCCCTACTTAGTGGGCCCAAGTCAATAAATTCAGCCTGATCCAACTCTATGTTCTTTCCACTATTATCCCACACTGTTAATATCCATTCCTGTGCCTGTGCTCCAGATTGCTGTTTATATAATTAGAGACCTCAAACAGTTCTTTTTGAGTGTAATGCACCTCCTCATGGGTCACACTCTCAACCTCACATCCAGGGGCCTATTAAGACTTTAGTCTAGTTATAAGTCTAGAAGGCAAACAGGGGTGTTGGGGTGGCTCCTGAGGAGAATTAACATTATTTAGCCTGGCAACTGCCTCAAGGGAGGCCATCACTGTTGCTTCAGGCAGCACAGGGTTTATCTCCTCAGACAAAGGTGGAAAGGCTGATGGCAGCATGGGTAAGGGAGGGGATGTTGCCATTACTGGGGATGGGGAAGCTGTTCCTTCTGGCAAAAAAGGTTCATCAGGTTTTACAAACTCAGAGTCCCCAGCTTCATCAGGGTCCTCCCACATATCCCCATTCCCAAGTTTCAGAGTCCAATTCTTTTCCAATCAATGCCCTCACTTTAACAGTAGACACCTGTTGAGGTTGTGGATGCACCTTTCATTGCAGGTCAGCCACTCATATGATAAAAGCTTGTGTCTGTTTTTCCACAATTTCAGCTCTTTCTCTACTGGAGACAAGACTCTTACTCAGGGCAATCAGCATATTTGAGGCTCAGTATCTGCTTCTGAAGCTGGGAGACAGAATCCCTGAGTTCATCATTTTCTTTTATCACTTTGTCATTGAACTTAGGAGCAACCAACCAGCTTCATTATGTTCCTTGGTTCGCCACATACGGTCAAAGTTACTACGTACAGAGTCACTAAACTCCTTGCCTCTCATGAGTAGTGAATCAGGAGTGTCAAATGCATTAATTTTACATAACTCTCTAAATAGTGCATGCCAAGGACAGTCAGTGTTCTGCATACTATTAGAAGTACAGTCCTTAGCATTTTTGGGTCTATTCATATTAAGCAGTCAACTCCAGAAACCCTAAAACCAATGAAAGAACTCCATCCTTAATATTCTGTTCCTCTAGAACCGCTTCTGGTACCAAAATCTATATTAGTCTGGGTTCTTTTAGAGGGACAGAACTAACAGGAGACATATATGTGAAGGGGAGTTTATTAGTATTAACTTATGTGATCACAAGGTTCCACAATAAGCTATCTGCAAGCTGAGGAGCAAGGAGAGCCAGTCTGAGTCCCAAAACTGAGCAACTTGGAGTCTGATGTTCGAGGGGAGGAAGCATCCAGCACTGGAGAAAGATGTAGGCTGGGAGGCTAGGCCCATCTTTCATTTTCATGTTTTGCTGCCTGTTTTATATTTACCGGAAGTTGATTAGATTGTGTCTACCAGATTAAGGGTGGATCTGCCTTCCCCAGCCCACTGACTCAAATGTTATTCTCCTTTGGCAACACCCACGCAGACACACCCAAGTTTAGTACTTCTGTATCCCTCAATCCAATCAGGTTGACACTCAGTATTAACCATCACAAAGATCTAACTACTAAAGATAAAGCTGAGGATTCTCCATTCCCAGACCATTCCATTCTCCATTCCAGTTTCCCAGGCCAATGACTCAGTTCCTACTGGACACCCTTTAGCACTGAATGAATGATCCATTCATCCACTCCAGATCACTACCTTCATCTAAGACTTGGAAATTCAGGCAGTAGATCATACTGCAACATCCACAATCCACTAGCGCTGTGTACTGACTTATCTTGACCTAGAAAAGTACCTAACTTAGATATTTCTTGGGACATATCCCCATACAGAACAAACAGGCTGGCCACATGAGAGCAATCTTCTACAATAAAAGCTGGCCAGACTTGAGATAGATCTTCAAAATTTTTGAGGCATTTAAGTATTCTACGATTTCTATATAATTCTCCTTTTGTCCTTCCTAGAGTTTGGTTTCACTGTTCCCCTGTTCCAATGAGGCCTATAATATTCAAATGGAAGTTCAAAGCTAGCCATTTTCAGATAAATTTGGAAAAAAGTAACGCCATATCATTCCCAAGCTCTACGTTTTTCCTTATGTGGGCCAACTGGACCACAACATGGACTTGTTTTAGTGACCCAACAACATAATTTACATCTGTGTGGCCTTGGCCCTTGTCTCAAATGGGTGAAAATAAAAATCTAAATGGAGCTTTAAGGATAATCAGTGCTGGTAAATTGCCAAAAAATGACCATGCTTACTCAAATCTCCCTAATGACATGGAAAGATTGATAATTCATGCATTTATGTAGTTTAACTCAGCAAATAAATCATTCGATCCACATTTATTGAGTGTCTATCATGTGCCAGTTTCTGAAAATAAGAGGTAAGTTAAAGATAGACCTATCTTAAAGAACTTGCAGCATAAGCAGGAGACACAGAAACAAATATAACTTCCTATCAATGTGATATATGTCAAGATATAGGGATGCATGGGTGCTCTGTGAACACAGAGGGCAACGATAGTTTTCTTATAATTAACAAGCATATATATACACATATATATACTATATATGTACTATATATATTTATGTATCATTATATATGTTGTAGTGGGGTGTGTGTGTGTGTATACTCAGCACAGGGCACTATATAGATATATGTCATATATCTATATGTAAGAAAGAACAAAGCCACTTCCCAAATATTTTTCTTTTTCTGCCCAGTATGCAATGCTTCCTGTTTCTCTAATAATGAAAATGTGTTCATTTGTCAAATGGAAAGTTATATATATAGTGTAGATATATATTGCCCTGAGTATACACTATATGGATATATAATATATATCCATATAATATATATAATGTGTATATATATTATATATGTGTATATATGTGTGTGTATACACACACACACACACATATATATAAAATATATATAGTGCCCTGTGCTGAGTACTCAGAAGAAATAGCCTAAGAATTCTGGGAGCCACCTTGTTACTTTCTAATTCTCTGTTGCCAAGGCTGCAATGATTAATCTTCAGAAAAGCTACAGTTTAGCACCTGTTGAATGATATTAGAGGAAATCATCTGTGTTGCAAATAGAGAATATGTTAGGGAGGCTGGACTCAAATGAATCCAGGTTTTGATATCTTTCTCCTTCTGCTTTAGCAGACAAATAATCTGTTGCAACTTTGCTGCTTCTCTTCCATAGCTTGGCTCTGTTCCCGTGCACCATTTTGTTCTAGGGGATGCCTAAACTGATTCTTCAGTGTTAGCCAAAACAAATGAGGAGCTTGGCTCTCGGTCTGGTCGCAGCAGCTGCTGTGATTGAAGTTCTCTGCACCTAAGACAGTGGGGCAGCTTTCCATTTGACAGATGAACACATTTTCATTACTAGAGAAACAGGAAGCATTGCATACTGGGCAGAAAAAGAAAGAAAGAAATATTTGGGAAGTGGCTTTGTTCTTTCTTATATCAATTGTGGTTATTGTTCAGCTGAAATGCTGGTGAGGAGGTTGATGGTGTGGGAGCCTGATGCCCATGCCTCAGGCTTCTTCCCATTAGACTGTAACTGTGAGCTGACAGCTGTATGGTTTCTTGACCTCAGGTTGCCTCAGCCAGAAAAATTCTTTGCAGATCTGCTCTGGGAGGCAGTTTCTGTTCTTGTACGCAGCAAAGGGCACAAAGAGGCCAGGAGGTCTAGGGAAACTCACTTATCAAGGAAAGGGAAAGAAACATGTGGCTGTTTCCATTTGTTTAGTCATACAATGGAGCTAAACTGTAAAGTGGGTATTTGAAGGCCTTCAAAATGACTACTCCAGACTACGATGATGGACTTCATTGCAGTGGGACTGGACAATGATTCTTCAGAGAACAGAACACATCTCCAGTAGGGAAGCCTTGTGACAGCCTTTCCTTCACCACTTCATACTCAGAAGGTGTTTTAGTTAAAAATGGTGGCTTGGGAGGCATCCTTGATTCCCAGTTTTATGTGTTGAGTCCTTAGATAAATGTTGGTACCATTCACAGATATAAGAAATCCAAGAGGCAGAGGGAGGAAAAGCAGGGGAAGATAATAAGAAAATGCATAAACCTAAGGTGTGAAGTTGCAAAGGGAATGTTAAAAATTTAGTGTAAGTATTGAGAGATGTCTTCAGGGCTGAGAGGAGTCTAGAGTCCTCACTGATATGTGATTTCTAGACCATGTAAACTATATTTACAATGACCACTATTTTAAAAAAAATGCCTGTCTACCATATATTGTATGGAAGAAGTTGGATTTCCAGTCAAAGAAATTAAAATATATTGAATAACCACTGCCTGTCAGACACTGTGCTAGGTACTTTATATAAGGACATACCCATAGCAGCACAAAATATGGGCACTAGATCCTTTGTTATATACATACAGAAGCTGGGGTTTGTGCTGTCCAAGATCACATGGTTAAGTGATGAAGCAAGAATTCCAACCTAGTTCCTGGTAACTTCAAAGGTTTCTATGCATTTGAACTGTTCTCATTCTACACACATGCCCCTGGGCTTTCCCACCTATATCCACATCAGACATTTTAAATCACTTTTAGCACTCTTTCCTGCTTGGCCTGGACAAAGTCACAGATCTCTCCACATAGGACTCTGGGCTGCTAATAATTTATAGGAGTTGGCGTGCAAAGTGAATCCTATTGTCAGTCATTGTGCCTTTACCAATGGGTCAATGTACGAGGGGGGGAACTAGTTTTGCTCTCATATATCTTTACTGAAGACTTGTAATATAGCTCACTATGCATTGTCTTATTGTTGTTTACATCTCCGTTTTGTTCATTAGTGGGTTCCTTGAGGACTCACTGGGACTGTCTTCCACTTTTGCATGCTTGTCACATTACATACATAATGCCTTTTCTTTGATCTTTAGGAAAAGGGTTCAGGTTTGCTCATCCGAAGCATCTTCAAGTTCCTTCCTACCTCATAGTCCATGTTCATTTTAAAAGCATTTGATGAGGTCTTATTGGTTGTGGTGACTGTGATGTCAGAAAAGTTATAGGACTTGGTTAAGGTTCTGCAGTACATGAGTCACAAAACCAAGAAAAACCCAGTTTTCTGTTTTCCAGTGAACTGTTTCCTCTTAAACACCAAGATTATAAAAATCTTATAGAGGCCTAAATTTCAGTTAAAGCTTTCTAGGATTCTGTATGTTTTTGCAAAGCCAATAGAGTTTTGTTTTAGTAAAATTACTATAATTAGAGTAAGCTTTTGAAAGCCCTCTACCACCTTATTTTAATGCCTTTATTTATTTATTTATTTATTTATTTATTTATTTATTATTTTTAAGACAGAGTCCTGCTCTGTCGCCCAGGCTGGAGCGCAATGGCACAATACAGGCTCACTGCAACCGCCGCCTCCTGGGTTCAAGCGCTTCTCCTGCCTCAGCCTCCTGAGTAGCTGGGATTATAGGCATGCGCCACCACACTCGGCTAATTTTTGTATTTTTAGTAGAGACGGGGTTTCACCATTTTGGCCAGGTTGGTCTCGAATGCCTGACCTCGTGATCTGCCTGCCTCGGCCTCCCAAAGTGCTGGGATTACAGGTGTGAGCCATCGTGCTTGGCCCTTTTCTCTTTTCTCATCTCTAAATTACACTTTTATATTTGGTCTGTGTAAGTAAATCTGTTCCGAAGTATAATCAAGGATATTTTGCAAGGAAAGCATTATGTGCAAATGCTACTTCCTATAAGCAAGAAAATTATGTGTATGAGTTGTTATATTTTTCAGACTCTCAATTTTCTCATTGGTGATAAAAATATCAGTACTTACCTTGCAGAATTATTATGGAAATTAAATCAATCATTTAATTAATGTATTAAGTACTTTTATATAAATAGGTTAATTAATATGCAATAGACATTTAACAAATGTTAGCTCTTATTACTGTTAATACTAACATGACTTGCTTAAGGAATGACAGAAAAAAGAAAAAGTGCTACCACCATGACTCTACCCCCTACAGTATTATTATTTTCAGATCTGTGATTCCTTCTTACCACCGATTACTGATTACAGAACAGTCTTGCTTTGTATTTATCTATGCATCAATCTATAATCAAGCAAGTCAAGGTCAACTATCATGCTTGACCTGCCCACGGCCTTTCCTCAGGGAAACTACCTTGTAGACACCTCTTGCTGAGGGATTAAAAAGAGCATCCCTGGACATACATAGTCTCAACCAAGTGGTCCTGCTTCTATCCTCACCAAATGAGGCCATGGGTGAGCAACTGGCTTGAGAGGAGCCAATGCCCAGGTTCGCCAGTGGCCTATGAAATCTCTAAATCTCTACTCAGGAACAAGCTAATCTGATAAGATCCTCTCAACTCCGCAGTTGTGCTTGGGAATTTTGGAGAAGATTAGATTATTAACAGTGAGAGCTGAATTCTGAAAGGAGTCACAGAAAGACTCCATGAAGTAGAGTGAGGGCAAATGCTGGAGTTATGAGAAATGGAAAATTACTTAGTAGAAGACAAGCTTAGCAGAAAAAACTAGCAGAAGCCATGAGGGCACATTTGCTGCTTATGATGACAATCTCCTGATGAACTCCTGTTCAAAATCCCATGCACCTGTGTCCCTCATCCCAACTCTGAGGCTCCTTTTGGAGGTCTCTGAATACTCAGCTGCTTTTCTCGTGTCATGCTGTGGCTTGAGGGACTCAACGCTGTCCTCTGACCCATCTGTTGATTTCCTCAGCAGTTGCTACTCTACCACCCAAATGCTATATTGGACCTGGGGATTCTCTGTGAGGCTTGCAGTCCTCCAGACTGCATAGAGCGAAAGAGAAAATGGTACATTCTAATTTGAAATGCTCCCAGATCATCTGGAATTTCTATCAGGAGCTCTAGTGTTCCTGTGATCTCCAACCACCCCTAGGACCTGGGCCACATCTCAGAGACTTCAAAGCACCCCATTAATTCACCTTTTCCCCCTTCTGTTCTCAGTTAATAAATTCTAGTATCACCGCATCATCTTCCCGACTCTCTGGCTTATGGTATATGTGGTGGGGTGTTTGGTTTGGTTTGGTTTTGCGGTTGTTCCAGAGTATGCAATATGCATTTATCCAAGTTCACTTTTAAATCCAAGTTCATTTTTACAATCCAGGTTCATTTTTAAATAACGCTATACCACTTCATGGGTAGCTGAAGTACCTTATAGCAGAGAATTCCCAGTACCTAACTCCCATCTCTTACAATATTATTGTCATTTTTTCACTTATCGACAAGCTCTACTCTGAACACGTTGTCACCGTTATTATTTGGAACAAACTATTATCGTTTACATCAATTAAGAATAAGAAAAATGAAAGATTTTACTTTACCTTCATTTATTCCTTTTGTAATGTTCTTTCGTCTTCATGTAGATCTGAGTTTCTGACGTCTATCATTTTCTTTCTCTCTGAAGAATAACTTTTAACTTTCTTTTAAGATAGATCTACTGGCAACAAATTCCCTCAAATTTTGTTTGTCCAAGAAAATCTTTTACTCTCCTTTTGAAGGATAATTTCATTGCATAAAGAATTGTAGCTTGTTGAGTATTTTGCTTTCTTTTAACACTTGACATATTTTATTCCACTCTCTTCTTGCTTGTTTGTGAAGAGAAGTCTCATGTAATTCTTATTCGTATTCCTCTATAGGTTAGGTGGTTCCCCCCAGCCCCTAGCTTCTTTCAAGATTCTCTTTTTTTTTCTTTTTGCCGTTCAAATATGATATGCTGAGGTGTAGGTTTTTTTGTACTTATCAAGGTTGGTGTTTTTCTGAATTTCTTAGGTTTGTGGTTGGCACCTATTACTAATTTTGGGAAATTCTCAGCCAGTGTTACTTCAAATATTTCTTCAGTTCATTCCTCTCTTTCTTCCCTTTTTGTTATTCCTATTACATATATGTTATACCTTTTTAAATTGTCCCATACTTCCTGTATATTCTGTTCTATCTTTTTCATTTTTTTCTCTGCATTTCAGTTTTGGGAATTTCTGTGATCTATCTTCAAGCTCACTGATCTTTTCCTTGGTCATATCCAGTCTACTGATCAAAGGCATTTTTTATTTCTGTTACAATGTTTATTATTCTTAACATTTTCTTTTGATTCTCTTCTCGGAGTTTCCATCTCTGCTTACATTACCCATCTGTTCTTGCTATACTGTGTTTTGAATCTTCTAGGCCTTGGCTCTTTCACATTTAAAGCCAAGGAAGTAAAATAATTCTGTTTCTATTTCAAGTAGTTGGTACTTGCGATACAAGACATGGCTTTTAAGGCCTTTTTTCCTGCTTTAGAGCTACCCAAATATACAGAAGAGCTCCAAAGTGAAGCATTTAACTCTTTGTTGGCTATTGGCTCTGCTTTGAAGACAGCACTATAGAAAGTTGTTGATGCTGCTTGCATCATTAGAGGATGGGGAAGATGAGATTAAACAGATCTCAATATTAAAATACCCTTCTACTATGTTTTGCTTCTTAAGGGGTTTGTAAAACTTGGAACACAGAATTCACATTGCACTGGCCCAGCCAAAGGGCAAGATAGTCCTGACCAATCCTGTGAAGGTGACAGAAGAAGCACCTCCACTCCTAGCCTGGGAATTATTTTTACAGGTTAATTTACCCATTTATTTGGCCAATTGATTCACACCCTGGTGGTCATAATAAATAAAAGGAAACCCAAATATACTCAACCCATTTCTGTTTAAAAATCGGAGAAATTTGATATTGTACTTGGGGCTGAGAAAAACTGAGTTGACAGCTAACCTAAAACTCCAAAGAGAAAAAAAAAATCTATATAGAGCAAAATAATCTAGTCTGTAATTCTGCATGCTTTTCCCCTAGTATGTTGATTGTGTAGCATCAATGTCATCTGTTTTATATGGGAATGTTACCGACTATAATGCTTCTGTTGATATTTCAAAAAGATTCTAATCTCATTTCAGTAATAGCTTCTGTCACTCCCAGCGACACATATGCCATAACATTCTTGGTTAAATTGACAGAAATATTAATGTGCTCAGATTTTATATTATTTGACCCACTATATGTCTCTTTCTTAGTATTAAATTACCTTTGTTTTCTACACAGTGTCAGAGCCTGGCTGCCCAATCCCAATGCGTTTGGAGATTATTCACTAGGGACATCGGCCTTATCATCTCTGCATGATTTTGTTCTTCTCTAGCAGAAGATCTTTTTAAAGCCCCATGAATTTTCCTCTCTAAATCATATACTTTTCCATCTTCTGTGACCCAAAGAACTTGGTTTTTGTCTTACTCCTCATGTTCATTTTATTTCATTAAAATCGTTACCTCTCGGAACTGGGATGGATTTATGGCCCAGGCCTAAATCTGATGTTTGGAACTGTCCTATACTTTCCCTACCAATTTCCGACTCTATTCTTGAACTCATTGCCTTCCAAGAAGCATTTACCTTTCTGCACTAAATATCCCCTGTTCTTTCCATCATTCATCATAGAAAATGGTTTCAAATACCTTTATCATCTAGTTGGTATCTCACTATGTGTTTGGGTTACGTAGTAAGCAACATTTTGGAAGAGGTGCTACTTGTGAAATTTCCACCCCTTGGCATCAGAGTCCATATAGGAATGACTATGAGTAATGGCTATTTCTAACACTTTCTAAATATAAATGGGGTTTTAGAAAAGTAAAAAAATAAGAGATGTTAAATGGGACTGACTTAATTCATACAATAGAATAAAACAGTATTTAATTTTCTATAAATTTGATAATGAACCTATTGATATGCCATAAAGCAGTGATAAGTAGTACCAAGGTCAGTGTCTGGCACCTAGACAGTACTCAGTAAATATTTGTTAATAAATAATAGACATTTGTACATGAATTTCAAATTTCCCATCCGTTAAATCTTGGTGGAAAGCCGTAGGAATGCTATGAAAGGCTAGAAGAATTTTCTAGGAGATTCGATGATTGTTTCAGTCTACAGGGGCATTGGGGGAGGCAATCAGGTTGGAAAGAGGAACTAGAGGGTTTCTCTTAAAACTCTGCATAGGAATTATTTTTGCCTATATCATACATGACAAATCAGTTAAGGTAGTGTGGTTTTCTTTTGTTGTTATTATTATTCCAAAAGCTTTTGGAAAATAGGTGGTATTCAGTTACATGGATAAGTTCTTTAGTGGTGATTTCTGAGATTGGTGCACCCATCACCTGAGCAGTGTACACTGCACCCAGTGTGTAGTTCTCTATTCCTCATCCCCTCTCACTCTTTACCCCCATTCCCCCAGAGTTCATTACATCATTCTTATGCCTTTGCATCCTCATAATTTAGCTCCCACTTGTGAGACCATACAATGTTTGGCTTTCCATTCCTGAGTTACTTCACTTAGAATAATGGTCTCCAACTCCATCCAGGTTGCTGTGAATGGCATTCTTTCATTCTTTTTTATGGCTGAGTAGTATTCCATGATGTATAAACATACACCACATTTTCTTCATCCATTTGTTGGTTGATGGGCATTTGGGCTAGTTCCATATCCTTGCAATTGTGAATTGTGCTGCTGTAGAAAACATGTGCAAGTGTCTTTTTCATATAACAACTTCTTTTCCTCTGGGTAGATGCTGAGTAGTGGGATTGCTGGATCAAATGGTAGTTCTACATTTAGTTCTTTAAGGAATCTCCACACTGTTTTTTATAGTGGTTATACTAGTTTACCTTCCCACCAGCAGTGTAAAAGTATTCCCTTTTCACCACATCCATGCCAACATCTATTATTATTTGGTTTTTAAATTATGGCCATTTTTTGCAGGAGTAAGGTGGTTTCACATTGTGGTTTTGATTTGCATTTCCCTGATAATTATTAATAGTGATGTTGAGCATTTTTTCATAGGTTTGTTGGACATTTTTATATCTTCTTTTGAGAACTGTCTATGTCCTTAGCCCACTTTTTGGGGATTGTTTTTTTTTTTTTTTTTCTTGCTGATTCATTTGAATTTCTTGTAGATTCTGGATAATAGTCCTTTGTTAGATGCCTAGTTTGCAAATATTTTCTCCCACGCTGCGGGTTGTCTTAGGTGATGTGTGAGTAAAAGAAGTTCTCTAAAGATACTTTTACACATAGAGCACCTAAGATTAAGAGATGACCCATTGTCCATATTAGAAGTGATTATTTTTATTTAGGGTAGCTTTTGAAGGTGAGGGAGATTCTGGAAAGTTTAGGGCCATCCTCTCATCAAGATAGCTATTGGAGCCACTATTACTCAGATTTCTCATGTTATTGTTTTTGTTCTAGGTAATTCTGCATTGGGTTTACAATGTCCACAGATTACAAAAACTATGAAAAAAGATTCCAGTCTCTGTGATGCAACTGTTTACCACTTGCCTGAATAGCAAGACCTTGTTTGTTGTGGTCACACAGAAATACTTCTTTGGATATGTATTATGAAGTGTTTGCTACCAATTACCTCTTATTCTGGCAATGGTTTGTTCTCTCTAAGTGCCTCTGCATTTTTCTGTCTCGGTGTCTGTCTGTCTCTCCCTCAGATGCCTGTTTGTTCTATCTGTATTGTGTTTCCAGAAGGGAGGAATATTCTCCTTATTTTCAGCCAGAATTGACCATTTCTAGGTTAAAAAATGTGCTCCCATCAGAAAAACACTTATCCAAAACACTTCTAAACATACTTTCTGCCTACAGCTGCTTAAGATTTTACCCTCTCATCATTTCAGTGCCATTAATCCCAAGACTACACATGTGGCATTTTTAAAGTATGGAATCCAGAACAGAACTCAGTACCACAGGTGAGATCTGATCCTAGCTTTCCCTTAGCTTGAAAGGCATGTAAATTCCATTTGGGAAGATATTTTGAACTTGGAGAACTGATGACAAATTGCCTTTATTAAGCATCCTCTGAAAAGAGGACATGTTCCACCTTGGAGGATCAACAGACTTATGGACAGCCTTGTAGAAGACACAGACTTTACTCTAAAGAACTTTAATGTAAGGCAGAGCTGAAAACCAAGCCACTACTTGCTGCTAATCATAAAACCATCATCAGATGAAATCCCTCCTACTGGTATTTGCATGGCCATCGAAACATGAGAGATTTAGGTTTATAACAACACGATTTATTCTGCAATACATATTTGATACATTTCTTAGCGGTGTCTGATTATCCTTCAACACAATGCATATTTGATGCATTTCTTATGGGAGCCTCTTTGGGAGCAGGTTGGGAAAAAGGAATGAATTAATAGTTGCTCAGGGCTTGCAATGCGCCAGCACTACCTCATTGAATTCTCAGCATTATCCTGTACATTCAGATTGTTATTCTTATATTATGAATAAAGAAACTGAGTCTTGCCGGGCGCGGTGGCTGATGCCTGTAATCCCAGCACTTTGGGAGGCGGAGGCGGGCGGATCATGAGGTCAGGAGATCGAGACCATCCTGGCTAACACGGTGAAACCCCCGTCTCTACTAAAAATACAAAAAATTAGCCGGGCGTGGTGGTGGGCACCTGTGGTCCCAGCTACTCGGGAGGCTGAGGCAGGAGAATGGCGAGAACCCGGGAGGTGGAGCTTGCAGTGAGCCGAGATCGCGCCACTGCACTGCAGCCTGGGCGACAGAGCAAGACTCTGTCTCAAAAAAAAGAAAAAAAAAAAAAAAAAAAGAAACTGAGTCTTAAAGAAAGAGTAAGCAGCACACATTTTAATTCTGGCAAAGCCAGGATTAAAACTTAAATGTTTTATTTTAAAACCCATGCTTTTTTCACCATAACATATTACCCAGGAGGCTACCTGTGGGTACAGTGAAAACTATGTTCTTGATATAACATTTGCAAATGTACATATTTTTAAACCCTATAATACAAGATGAGTAACCTACAACTGCAACACTTCATAATTCTTAATTGTTGCAATGATTCTAAATTGAAATATACTAGAACTTACCATGTTATTACAAAATAGATATCGTCAAATTATTTTAGGAATATATCACCCCATTTTTCTTGGTGTATCCCCTCTTCTTTGCATATCTTTTATAAACTGTTCGTGATTGAATAGACAGTCTTGCACCATTCACACATGTACATTAACTAGGCATTCTTTTCACTCTCCTTTTCTCTGTAGAAATTCTATTTCTTCTACCGAAGTGATGAATTCTTTCTCTCCTTTTCAGTGTTGACAGGTTGCTGGGGCAGAATCTTCGCATTTTTAGACATTTAAAGCAGATAGAAAACTTTGATGCAAAGAAATCTATGAATGTGCAAGAAATCACAGATAGTAACGTCTTAAGCATCCAATTTTTATCAGTGAGAAAATGAAGACCCAGAAGGGCCTATAAAGAGAATGTGACAGTAATACCTACCCTATGTTAGATGACTAGGACATTCCTTTTCCAAACTATGAGACTTTCAAGAGTGAAAAGAGGTGCCACCTGGATAGGATGGTGGGGAATAGATATTGGAACTGTCCCAGGCAAACCAGAACATATAGTTATTCCAACCTCTTTGTAAATTCATGACAATGAAGTAAAATGGCATACTTCCAAGCACCTAAATTAATGCCTGGCACATATATAGAAAGTGCAGAATAAATTTTGGTTAACTCTGCATCTGAAAGTCCAGTTGCCCAGAAAGTTAATAGAAGAGTTGTGAGCTAGGCACAGTTTTTCTAACTTAGAAGACTAAGAATCAATAGTTCCAAAAACAAAAAACAAAAAACAAAAACACAAAGTGACAACTACTCCTTAAGTTTTATTTTTATTTTATTTTTTGTTTTGTTTTATTTCTAATATAACAAAACCTCTTGTCATTTCATTTCTTCAATTTCATAGGTTGGCCAAATTATCCAGTGACTTTAGTACAGAAACACATCAATAGACAACTGTGCAGACTCATAAATACAGCAGGAAGGAAAGAAGTGACAAAGGAAGAGAGGGAAGAAGTAAGGGAGAAGGAAGATAGAAGCAATTATTTCCTAAGATGTAAGGTTATGTGAAATCTGTATCCAGACAAGATGTTCCACATTTTATATGGAGCTGCTCTGAAAGGAAACTAGATTCAGTACCGACTTGTAACTTTAAAATACTGTGAGATTTACAAATACCCCCATTCTACTATCATTTCATTGAGTGAAAATTTCCTACTTCTCTGTTTCAGTTGGAGATTTCCTCCTTGAGTACAGTTTGCTTTCAGGGCCCTTGAACTCACCCCTTCTCCACTTTTGCCGTAAGGATTCCTTAATTTATGACAAAGCACAAAGTGAGTGACCTAGCATCACTTGCTCCAGTGTTAAGTTATGAGCACCCAAGAGTAGTTAAAAGGCAGTAGCTATATAAAGTACTTTTCTAGGTTATGTCAGGTAGAAGCTCCAAGTTCTATGTTTTGATTGTGTCTCTGTCCAAAGAGTCAGAGAAGCATTCCTTCCCTACTTCCAAATCCAAAATATTAGCTTCCTCCAAGGTATTTCCGGTTGAAATCTCATCCCTGAAAAGACAGCACATGGACATATTCTGCTAAATGCCATTTGTCTGATGGCAATGAAATTTCAAACGTCATCCAGGCTTGAGATCTGTCCCTTGCCCAAACCTGTTTCAACTTTCTCACTCTCCCCTATTCTGAATGACTGGCCATTGCCAGCCTTGCTTGGAGGCTGGTCGTCTTCTAAGGACTAGAAAAGCTAAATCACCAGCTGACTTGCATTCCAGCTATCAAAAAGGCCGGCACAAGTTGGTCTTCTCTGTAGCTGCATACTGAGCCATCCTCAGTGAATACAAGCCACTTGCACAGAAAGCAACCTCACTTTAGATATGTTCTGTTCTAGTTTTATTGCACTAGAAAAATAATCTGAATAATACTGATTAGTCACCCTAAAGCAAGTTAATGTAGGAAAAAAAACTACCTTCCACTGTATAATTTGATTATGTAGTTCATGGAGGGATATGACTTGTCTAACTTATCCTTCCCCTCAAAATGACTGCATTTTTCTTTATTTTTTTATTATTATACTTTAAGTTCTAGGGTACATGTGCACAATGTGCAGGTTTGTTACGTATGTATACATGTGCCATGTTGGTGTGCTGCACCCATTAACTCGTCATTTACATTAGGTATTTCTCCTAATGCTATCCCTCCCCTCTCACCCCACCCCACGACAGGCTCCAGTTTGTGATATTCCCCACCCTGTGTCCAAATGTTCTCATTGTTCAATTCCCACCTATGAGTGAGAACATGCGGTGTTGGTTTTCTGTCCTTGCGAAAGTTTGCTGAGAATGATAGTTTCCAGTTTCATCCATGTCCCTACAAAGGACATGAACTCACCCTTTTTTATGGCTACATAGTATTCCATGGTATATATGTGCCATATTTTCTTAATACAGTCTATCATTGATGGACATTTGGGTTGGTTCCAAGTCTTTGCTATTGTGAATAGTGCCTCAATAAACATACATACATGTGCATATGTCTTTATAGTAGCATGATTTATAATCCTTTGGGTATATACCTAGTAATGGCGTGGCTGGGTCAAATGGTATTTCTAGTTCTAGACCCTTGAGGAATCACCACACTGTCTTCCACAATGGTTGAACTAGTTTACAGTCCCACCAACAGTGTAAAAGTGTTCCTATTTCTCTACATCCTCTCCAACACCTGTTGTTTCCTGACTTTTTAATGATTGCCATTCTAACTGGTGTGAGATGGTATCTCATTGTGGTTTTGATTTGCATTTCTCTGACGGCCAGTGATGATGAGCATTTTTTCATGTGTCTGTTGGTTGCATAAATGTCTTCTTTTGAGAAGTGTCTGTTCATATACTTTGCCCACTTTTTGATGGGGTTGTTTGATTTTTTCTTGTAAATGTGTTTAGGTTCTTTGTAGATTCTGGATATTAGCCCTTTGTCAGATGAGTAGATTGCAAAAATATTCTCCCATTCTGTAGGTTGCCTGTTCACTCTGATGGTAATTTCTTTTGCTGTACGGAAACTCTTTAGTTTAATTAGATCCCATTTGTTTATTTTGCCTTTTGTTGCTATTGCTTTTGGTGTTTTAGTCATGAAGTCCTTGCCCATACCTATGTGCAGAATGGTATTGCCTAGGTTTTCTTCTAGGGTTTTTATGGTTTTAGGTCTAACGTTTAAGTCTTTAATCCATCTTGAATTAATTTTTGTATAAGGTGTAAGGAAGGGATCCAATTTCAGCTTTCTACATATGGCTAGCCAGGTTTCCCAGCACCATTCATTAAACAGAATCCTTTCCCCATTTCTTGTTTTTGTCAGGTTTGTCACAGATCAGATGGTTGTAGATGTGTGGTATTATTTCTGAGGGCTCTGTTCTGTTCCATTGGTCTATATCTCTTTTGGTACCAGTACCATGCTGTTTTGGTTACTGTAGCCTTGTAGTATAGTTTGAAGTCAGGTAGCATGATGCCTCCAGCTTTGTTCTTTTTGATTAGGATTGTCTTGGCAATGTGTGCTCTTTTTTGGTTCCATATGCACTTTAAAGTAGTTTTTTTCCAATTCTGTGAAGAAAGTCATTGGTAGCTTAGTGGGGATGCCATTGAATCTATAAATTACCTTGGGCTGTATGGCCATTTTCATGATATTGATTCTTCCTATCCATGTGCATGGAATATTCTTCCATTTGTTTGTGTACTCTTTTATTTCGTTGAACAGTGATTTGTAATTCTCCTCGAAGAGGTCCTTCACATCCCTTGTAAGGTGGTTTCCTAGGTATTTTATTCTCTTTGAAGCAATTGTGAATGGGAGTTCACTCATGATTTGGCTCTCTGTTTGTCTGTTATTGATGTTTAGGAATGCTTGTGATTTTTGCACATTGATTTTATATCCTGAGACTTTGTTGAAGTTGCTTATCAGCTTAAGGATATTTTGGGCTGAGATGATGGAGTTTTCTAAATGTACATCATGTCATCTGCAAACAGGGACAATTTGACTTCCTCTTTTCCTAACTGAATATCCTTTATTTCTTTCTCCTGCCTGATTGCCCTGTCCAGAACTTCCAACACTATGTTGAATAGGAGTGGTGAGAGAGGGCATCCCTGTCTTGTGCCAGTTTTCAAAGGGAATGCTTCCAGTTTTTGCCCATTCCGTATGATATTGGCTGTGGGTTTGTCATAAATTGCTCTCATTATTTTGAGATACGTCCCATCAATACCTAGTTTATTCAGAGTTTTTAGCATGAAGGGCTCTTGAATTTTGCAAAATGACTACATTTTTCTATCTTAAAATTGAGGATTGTGTTTGCCTGTTTGTGCATCACCATAAAGAAATACTTGAGGCTGGTTAATTTGTCAAGAAAAGACATTTAATTGGCTCACGGTTCTGCAGGCTGTACAAGCATGGCTCTGGCATCAGCTTCTGGTGAGGGCCTCAGGAAGCTTGCAATCATGATGGAAGGCAAAGGAAGAGCAGGCGCATCTCACAGTAAGGGCTGGCGCAAGAGATGGGGAAGGTGTCAGGCTCTTTCAAACAACCAGATCTGGCATGAACTCAATCACTGCGAAGGGGATGGTGATAATATTCATAAAGAATTTATACCCATGGTCCAAACACCTCCACCAGGGCCCACATCTAACACCAGGTATTGCTTTTTTTTTTTTTTTTTTGACAGAGTCTGGCTCAGTTGCCCAGGCTGGAGTGCAGTGGTGCAATCTCAACTCACTGCAAGCTCCGCCTCCCGAGTTCACACCATTCTCCTGCCTCAGCCTCTCGAGTAGCTGGGACTACAGGTGCCTGCCACGCCCAGCTAATTTTTTGTAATTTTCGTAGAGACAGGGTTTCACCATGTTAGCCAGGATGGTCTCGATCTCCTGACCTCATGATCCATCTGCCTTGGCCTCCTAAAGGGCTGGGATTACAGGCATGAGCCACCGCGCTTGGCGGGGATTACATTTTAACATGAGACTTGGACTTTATTTTTAAGTCAAGTTCCATTGTTCTTCTGTCTCTGAATCATGTATGCAAACCATATCTAGGATTTTATTTCTAAGTCGAGTCCCATTGTTCTTCTGTCTGAATTATATCTTCATCTTTTGTCTATGGTGATATGTTTTCTTCCAAGTACAACCAAAGAGAATGCCTGAAAATGAACAGTTAAGAATGAAAATGTATTTTTTTCATTGTGCTGTCTATTTTACCAAACATATTGTTTTAGTTAGGATAGGATAGTTTAGGCTGTGGTAACAAATTAATCCTGAAATCCCAGTGCTTAACACACTAAAGCTTTGTTTCTTGTTGCGAGACATTTTCAATGTGAGTGAGCTGCGGGCTGGGTTCCGCATTAGCTCGCAAATCACACTCTGATGAAGCCTCCATCATCCTAAACACATGCCTTTGGGGTTTGCTGTGCCAGACTTAGGGGACGTTTATTCATTTTTTGTTTTTTTGGTTTTTTTTTTGAGACGGAGTCTGGCTCTGTCGCCCGGGCTGGAGTGCAGTGGCGCGATCTCAGCTCACTGCAAGCTCCGCCTCCCGGGTTTACGCCATTCTCCTGCCTCAGCCTCCCGAGTAGCTGGGACTACAGGTGCCCGCCACCTCGCCCGGCTAGTTTTTTTTTTTTTTTTTAGTAGAGACGGGGTTTCACCGGGTTAGCCAGGATGGTCTTGGATCTCCTGACCTCGTGATCCGCCGGTCTCGGCCTCCCAAGAGACATTTATTCTTTTGTGTTTTAGACTGAATTGAAAATTTATCACTTCTGCTCCTAGCATATTGGCCAGAATTTGTCACGTGTCTCTACCTGGGCTGGAGGCATGGGTGGTCACTTGGATGTTCCATAGCAACAGATGTCTCTGCCACATACACTTACACCAATGACCTTCCGTCAGCATAATGACCTTGTGATGCTGATGGTCTTGCTACTACTAATAACAGAGCAGCTATCTATCATTTCCCAGTTCTGTATTAGCAATGAACTCCTGAAACCTCGTTTTACTCATCTAGAAACTGAGGCTTGAGGAGAGTAATGTGTCCCTTCAGGTCATCCTGGAATCAGGAGTCATGGTACAGTCAGAAGTAGAAGAGATTTTTTTTTTTTTTTTTTTTTTTTGAGACGGAGTCTGGCTCTGTCGCCCAGGCTGGAGTGCAGTGGCGCTTTCTCGGCTCATTGCAAGCTCCGCCTCCCGGGTTCATGCCATTCTCCTGCCTCAGCCTCCTGAGTAGCTGGGACTACAGGCGCCCGCCACCGCGCCCGGCTAATTTTTTGTATTCTTTTTAGTAGAGATGGGGTTTCACCGTGTTAGCCAGGATGGTCTCGATATCCTGACCTCGTGATCCGCCCGTCTCGGCCTCCCAAAGTGCTGGGATTACAGGCTTGAGCCACCGCGCCCGGCCAGAAGTAGAAGAGATTTAATAGGGCAGACCTCTCTGAAAAACACAGGGAAGAGAGCAAAGTAAGACACAGAAAGCCTTCAGCCCATGGTGTAACTCTGACAGTGTGAAAGGATGGAGGAAAAGAAGAACCAGCCTCAGGTGATGGCAGCCCTGAGAGTTGCAGCTAGCCCAACAGGAGCTCCCAAGGACAGATGGACAGTTGGAGGAGTATAGCATTGTAGAAATGGCCAGGCCCTAGGACCCCTGCCATGCTCAGGCACTGGCTGGGAGCCTATGTTTTTAACTCTCATCTTGAGGCAGATCCCAAAGATGCTACAGCTGAGGCCATCAACTGACTGCACTCGGCACCACAGGTTTTCTTCTGAAGGGCTGCCTCAGATAGCTGTACAGACAGCAATTGGGCAAGCCAGAATACAGGTTCTGGTGTCCTGGTACTAAGGCTTTCTGCTATGATAGTGTGTATTGCTGGCTACAGCAAAACTTTTAATATAATTATATTGCTGTTAACTGAATAAAGAAACACATTAAGAATAACTTTTTAAAAGCAATGAGGAGAAATATAAAGGTACTGTAGTCGTGATCACAACTCTAGCCTCATGTCTGCCATTAACAAGGTATGTGACTTTGGCAGACTCATTTGACCTCTGTGCCTTACTTTTCTCAAGTGTTAAGCTAGATGATGATTGGACTAGATCAGTCATTCTCCAGTTTTATCACAATCACCTGGAGGACTTGCAGAAATGCATATTTCTAGATGCTGTTCCCAGAGTTCCTGATTCAGTAAATATTGAATAGAGTTGGAGTTTCCATCTCTAACAAGTTCCCAGTGCTGCTACCAGTTGGGGCCCCACACTTTAAAAACCACTCGACTAGATGCTCAGGTTGTTTCAAACTCATACACACTTTGTTTGTGATTCAGCTACACTACTTTAAAATTATCATTGCTATGGTTTTATATCTATGCTGTCATTTCCCATTATAGACTAATATAAAGATTGCCTTAATTTCTATCTATAAACTACCAGTATGAATAACCCCAAAATTAAATAAAAACATCTGATTTCTTACCATGTGACATGTGTTGTGCTAAATACAAAACCTTTAGTTAGGAGACTAATAGAAAATACATCATTATCCTCATCTTTATCATCATCATCATTGTCATAGCTAACACTTACTGAACACACACAATGTCCTGGACTCAGCGCTAGCTTTTTAGATCCATTATCTCAATTACACAAATTCATGATTAAACATTATACTCTGAGTGTTTTAAGGAAAAAGCAACAAACTGTAAAGCACACAGAGAAGCAAAAGAGGCTTTAGGACAGATAGGATGTGGAAGGAGCAATCCAGTGAAAAGAACAATATGAATAAAGTGGTAGCCATATATAAATGGCATGGTCTATTTGTGGAGTAAAGAGTAGTTTGGTGAAGTATCAATATATACTAGAGTGATTTTGGAGGTAAGGGAAAAATGCTGCTTGTGTAAGAGAGGGAAAGAAAGAAAATGGATTCAGACATGCAATTTTTTTTAATTTAACTTTTATTTTAAGTTCTAGGGTACTTGTACAGGTTTGTTATATAGGTAAACTGGTGTCATGGGTTTTGTTGTACAGATAATTTCACTACCCAAGTATTAACTGTAGTATCCATTAGTTATTTTTCCTGATCCTCTCACTCTTCCCACCCTCCACACTCCAATAGGCCCCTGTGTGTTTTGTTCCTCTTTGTGTGTCCATGAGTTCTTATCATTTATCTCCCTCTTATAAGTGAGAACATGTGGTATTTGGTTTTCTGTTCCTGCATTAGTTTGCTAAGGATAATGGCCTCTAGCTCCATCTGTGTTTCTGAAAAAGTCATGATCTTGTTCTTTTTGTGGCTGCATGGTATTCCATGGTGTATACATACCACATTTTCTTTATCCAGTCTACTGTCAGTGGGAACTTAAGTTGATTCCACGTCTTTGCTATTATGAGTAGTGCTGCAACAAACATATGCATGCATGTGTCTTTGTGACAGAACAATTTATATTCCTTTGGGTATACGCTCAGTAATGGGATTGCTGGGTTGAATGGTATTTCGGTTTTTAGGTCTTGGAAGAATTGCCACACTGTCTTCCTCAATGGTTCAACTAATTTATACACCCATCAACAATGTGTAAGTTTTCAATTTTCTCTGCAACCTCACCAGCATCTGTTATTCTTTGATTTTTTAGTAACAGCCCTTCTGACTGGTGTTAGATGGTATCTCATTGTGGTTTTGATTTGCATTTCTTTTTTTTTTTTTTTTTTTGAAGTGTCTTTTTTTTTTTTTTTTTTTTTTAAATTTATTTATTATTATTATACTGTAAGTTGTAGGGTATTAATCAGTGATGTTCAGCTTTTTTTCATGATTATTGGCTGCATGTTTGTCTTTGAAAAGTGTCTGTTCACAGGCATGCAGTTTAATTCTGTGGATCTAACACCTTTGACAACCACAGCTTAGAGCAGTCTGTAGTGTGCCACCTGATAGGTCAGCAAACTCTGGTTGATGATTTTACTATAGATAAATGGAAAGAAAGCAGCATAAATAGCGTTAAGACTTGTCCCAGCTCTACTGCTGTGTGGCTTTGAGCAAGTCACCAAGCTCTCTCGGTATCATGCTCTCCTCTGTAACGTGAATATAGTACTCACCATGCCTATCTTAAGGGCAATTAGGAATATAAAGTGTGAACAGTTTGTTAACCACAAAGGTCTGTGTATCTGTGTGCCATTATTAATAAGAAAGCTCTCTTCTGTTTTTATCACATGTTTAGATTTTCAAAACATTTCTAGATTTCTTGTTTAGCAGCAGATTTCAGTTCCTTCCAAGAAGGCCAGGTCTCCCACAGGAAATTGTCTAGCATTTACCCATTTGACTGGGGGGTATCCTAAACTTGGGGTAGCTTTATAAATGTGGAAAGGGAACCCCCTGCCTTATAACTTGATATCACAGGCATTCCCTCACCCACTTGGGGTAGGTTGTCCTCTCCTCACTAAATGCAAATGAGAGACTCCCAGAGAATTAGTCCCTGTGATGTTTTGTGGTATGGAACAATAAAAAGATGACAAGAACATAATGGAAAACCAAAACATGGTCGAATAAAACATGTAATTAATATATCCCAGGAGTTCAACTGGCTTCCTTCTCTGGTTGGAGACTAAAGAAACAAAGGAAGGGAGCAAACTACAATCCAATTAAAGAAAATGCAACTCAGGCTAAGGTCAAAGCTATGCTCTAGGGACCTTTCATTAACCACTTGAAGGCAAGTTCAGAATGGCTTAATAAAAGCCTTGACCTCTGGCATTAGGAATATATTGTCAAGGGAAAATCAGATTCTTAGCCCAGAGAAAAGATATGAAACTTTGTCTATAATCCAGTGAACAGATTCATATAGAATTGCTGTTGGTAAAATTCAGTCTATCTGGGAGGAGAGTGCTATGGAAGCTGGCTGAACTGGGACACCTTGGTTTTATGGGTTACCATTCCCTTTAAGCAGATGGCTAAATTGAACTTGAAGGCATCCCAAGACGATCATAGAAAATAACTCAAAATTCAGAGAGGAATATTCTCAAAGAGAACATGATGTCAAATAATTTATATTTGGCTTTAGAGTATTATCCTAACTCATTTTCAGTGAGAATTTGCCTATGCACTGGTGTTTGGTTGAGATCATTATTAAAACGGACCGGCGTTCTCTGGGTCTTCAATAACTAGAGTGTGGTAAAGGTGGCTGAGAGTTCTATTTGGAAACATAAAGTGTGAGATGACTATTAGACACTTATGTGGAAGTGTGGAATATGTGAGTAACCTCAAAAGCCATACCCTCCACACTCAATTGTCTCCTAAGCTAAAGTTTCTCTCTCTTTTTCTTTCTTTCTTTCTTTCTTTCTTTCTTTCTTTCTTTCTTTCTCTCTTTCTCTCTTTCTCTCTTTCTCTCTTTCTCTCTTTCTCTCTTTCTCTCTTTCTCTCTTTCTCTCTTTCTTTCTTTCTTTCTTCTTTTATTACTTCCATAGGCTATTGGGGAACAGGTGATGTTTGGTTACATGAGTAAGTTATTTTAGTGGTGATTTGTGAGATTTTGGTGCACCCATCACCCAAGCAGTATACACTGTCTTATAGTATAACCATGAAGTGTGTAGACATTTCTGCCTGTCCCCTGGGATGTTCCCTTATCACAGCAAACTCAGTATATCTAAAACAAAACTCATCTTCTTCCTCAGCAAGTCGCCTTTCTTTGTGCCATTTCTTTTTCTGCTATGGGTTTCATCATTTTTCCAAGTCACCCAGGTTGTAAACCTGTTGGGTAGTCTAGGTTCTTCCCTGTCTTTTCCTACCCAGGTCAAGTCACCAAGTCTTGTCAATCATAACTTTGTAAAGGCCATTCTATAGTTCCCTCTCTTTACTTAATTTCTCACTACTCTTGTTTAGTCCAACGTCCCCGGAATTCCTTTATTTCTAGAAATGAGTCATCTTGACTACATCTCCCAACATTTACTTTCAGTCTTTGTATTACCTCCATACTTATCTTTCAGAAACAGTCCTCTGCCAGTGTCCCCTTCCAATTCAGAAACAATGGACTTACCATTTGTGATAAAGACTGCTAGGTGACTTCCAGTATTCATCAATCCACTTATTTGTTCCTTAAAAACAGAACCCTGAACAATGTGCGTATCTGTGACAATAATCTTTCCCAGATTCCCTTGCAGTTGTATTCAGTCATGTGATCAAGTTCTAGCCGGTGAGATGTAAGCAGCAGTTGTCTTTTGAGTTGTTTTCTTCAAAAGAAGTAAGCAATTTCTTCATCTTCCTTCCCAAGCCTGGAATGGGATAAAATTGCTGGAGCTCCAGTAGCTGTCTTGAATCTTAAAATAATCTTGAGGATGGAAGACAGCAATGAAGATGACTGAACAGAGTTGTCATACAACCCTGAACAGCTTAATTCTGTACCTCTTTTATTTACATGGAAAAACAAACATTTGTGTGTTTAAGCCACTATCCTGGGAGTATATTACTTATATTGCCTTATAGAAGAGGGCAAATCTGAACTGGCATACCTTTACTCCCAGGATGATGTCTGAAGTACTTAATTTTATATTTACAATGGAAACTCTGCCTCTTCTAAGCCTATTTCTACAACACTTCTCCTACCAGAAAAATTTCTGTCCATCAAGTCAATATTCTTCAAATGTGCTATGCATTCTCTTGTTTCTGAAATATGCTACATTATCTCAGGGACTCTGACTTTCATTTATTTCCACAGCATCCAGCAAATACCTTGCATTGGGACTCAAACAAACAATAGAATATAATAGACTTTTCGAGATGAGGGAGAATTTAAAATTTCTCTTATTCAAAATTGTCTACATAGTGAAGGAAAATTCTCTATATACTTAGTACTCAAACTATGTTTGGTGACCAACAGCATTTTATAGGACCCCAGGTGGCTCAAATGCACCTTAAAGTTTGAAAGGCATTGCATCTCAGCATCTCTAATCAAATGCCATTCAATTGCTGTGTAGGTTGCTAACAAATAAACAAAATGCTCTATCCTGTTCTTGGACAGCTGTAATTGTCAGTTAGTCATTCCACATAATAAGCTGAAAATTGCTTTTTTGGAACTTTCACCTATGATTTTCCTATTTCTGGTCTCTGGAATAACAATAAATACTGATCTACCACAACTATTCGAAGATAGCTATCACTGGTTCTAAGCCTCCTCTTTTCTTTCTTTCTTTCTTTTTTTGGTTGGGGGAAGGGGCAGGTACTTCCCCCAAGTATCACATAACATGTGATAATTTGATACATTCATGCAATTTGTAAAGATCGAATCAGTGTAATTGGGATATCCATCACATTAAATGTTTATCTTGTCTTTATGCTAAAAACATTCCAATTATTGTCTTCTAGCTATTTTGAAATATGTATTATTATAAACTATAGTCACCTCTTTTCAAAGGTGAATAACCCATTTGAATTGACATTCTTTTAAAATTTGTAGTACCTTGAATGGCAATTTTTTTCTTTTATTTTTAGTTGATACATATTAATAACAATCATACATATTTATGGCATACAGTGTGATAGTTTGACACAGGTATACAATGTGTCATGGTCATATCAGCAGCATACCCATCACCTCAAACATTTATCATTTCTTTGTGTTGGGAACATTCTGAATTCTCTTTTCTAGCTATTTGAAAATATATAATAAATCGTTGTTAATTATAGTCACCCTATACTTCTATAAAACAGAATTTATTCTTCCAATCTAGCTGTACTTTCTATAGCCTGACTTTTAGACACTTTGTCTTCTTTTAATGAATCCTATCTTGTTAGTGCTCTAATTAGAACACAAAACCAGAATTCAATATTATTCTCCGAATGTATGAGACTAGACGCCACACGAAACAGTGGGCTGTAACTTCCTTCATCTGCAGCCATAATTTACTACACGGAAATGTTCATTCATCACTATAGTTTTGATGTTCTCATAAATAACACATTTTTTTACTTATACAAATTCTTTAAAATCATTTTTAAGATAAAATGTGCTGAAAAATATCAAAAATCACATTTTGTTTATGTATTTGTTTTCATCAGAAAAAAAAAAAACCACTATGAATGAATCAGGACTCCTCTTTTCTAGAAAGAGAGCTTCATTTTCCACCACCGAAAACTAAACAAAGTTCTGTCTAGTACTGTAAGCTTCTCTAGAGTGTCTCGCTTTCTAACTGTCTATACAGGACACTTTCTCTTAGTTAATATGCCTGTACCTCAAACTCAGCAGCCTTAAGCCTAGCTTATCTTTCTGTTCTTTCTGTAGATATGCATGAATATGTCTTACCATCCTTTTAGAGAGCAGTCTCCTTGACAGCAGAAATTGATATTTCCCACACCTAGCACAACAAATCACTCATACTAGACGCTAAATAAATATTTGTAAATGAAGGAATCACTGTTTATTCACGGGGACATAGGAAATTGCTAGATTTGACTTCAGTATCATGAATTAGGATAGACAAACCAGTAAAATACCAGAACTCTTCGTGCTATCTTCAGGTGAAATGTACAGCTCCCTCTGGGATTGTCCCAACAAAGAAGCTGACCTAGTTTAATAGAGTATAAATATAGTGTGTTCCCAAAAGGTCCCCAAACAGAAGATACACTAAAATGTACCTTCAGTGTTTCAAGTGGTGCAACTAATAGAGATTGACCCACTTAAAATGAGCCTTTTTACACAAAGTGGTTGCTATTTAACCAGGACCATCCCACAGAATTCTTACTGTCTACTGTCCAGCAGGATTCCACTTCTTTTTCTCTGAATAGCTTTTGAAGAATTTGTATTTACCAAAAAACAAACTCAAGGCAAACAGACAAACAACCACAACCACAAATCGGCAACACCACATTTGACCAAAATCATGTGATTCTTAAAAAGAAATGTAGGTAAATGCAAAAATGGAGGAGAACATCTAACTTTAGTATTTTCCATCATTTTATAGTCTCAGTTTGGACAACTTCACTCAACTTCACCTATACCTAGACGATATAGGAAACTGTATCTTCTAGATATTTTATCTGAGATTAGGTAGCTGTCAGTATAAATAGTATTGCCTTGTTTGTGGTATCATAAAGTACTCATTAACATTAGTATCCGGGGAAAATACCATCCTAGTTGTATAATTTTGGGAAAAGGGACCACTTCACTGAAATAGGCAAGGGTAAGTCTTATGCAGTATTATTCATATCTTTCCCTAATTAATTAAATGATGGCCAAGATTAAAATGACAATTAATAGTGGTTCATTCTATACCTAGGGAAAGTTCACCCACTACCCTCTTCTCTCCCTCAGTGTCACCTCAGTACAGAGAAGGTTGGAGTTTGTAATTAGCAGGGGATAGAGTAGTTTGCATTGCTCCCTCTTCTGTCCATCCCAAAGTTAAGTTTATGTCCTGGAGATGGCCCAAGGCCATCTCCCACCTAGGGGGACTTCACTGCCTTGGAAGGTCTAAAGGGGTAGACCAGGGGAAGGAGAAATGGCATAGATGGCTTAGGCCAGCTCCAGTCTGGGTTTAGGAGCAGACGCTCTTTTTTTTTCTTCTTCCTACTGTGAAGCCATAAAAGCAGCTAATGAAATGAAAAACCTGCCTCCTATTGATGGAAGTTCTGGGTTGCTTCCAATCTTTTGCTATTATTAACAATGCTGCAATAGAAATTCATGTATATCATTTTCCATGTGTCCTAGGATAACTCTAGGATACATTCCCAGAAGTGAAATAGCTGGGTCAAAGGGTATATGCATTTGTAATCTTAATAGATATTACCAAATTGCCCTCCCTAGGGGTTATTAACAATTTACATTCCCAGCAGCAATGTATGAAAGTGACTCTTTCCCTGTAGCTTCAGGAACAGATTGTATCATACTTTTGGATATGTAACAATCTGATAGGTGAAAAATAGTATCTTCATGTAGCTTTTTAAATTGCATTACACCTATGAGTAGTTTCACATATTTAAAAAATACTTTTAATTGCCCTTTATATTGTTTGCACATTTTTATATTGGATTTTATCAAACTCTAAGAGCTCTTTATATATTGGGAGATAAGCTCTTTTTCTTGGTATTCATTGCAAGTATTTAAATTCAGTTGAACATTTATATTTATCTTTGTTTAATGGTATGCCTTCATGCTAAAATTTTCTTTTAATTTTATGTAGTCAAGTATAACATTTTTTTAAATTTTGAATTTTGAGTTATATTTAAATAGGCTTTTTCCTATCCAAGCCTCAAATGGAATCTTTCCATGTTTTCTTTCAGGATTTTTATGGCTTCGTGTTTTATATTTAAATCTTGACCCATTTGGAATTTATCCTGCTTTGAGGTATGGTATGTGAATCCAATTGTTTCAACAACTTTAATTGTATACTCTCTTTTTCTCTCTGAGTTGAGATACCACTTTTGTTGTATATATTTGATTCTATTCCTAAACTTTCTCTTTGTTTCCCCATGAGTACATTGGTTTCTTCATGAGTTGGTGCCATGTACTTTTCATTATTAAGGATTTATAATACGTTTGAAATCAAGTGGACTCTTCCTTGTTTTTCTTTTTCAGAATTTCTCTAAATATTGTTGTTGATTTTTGCCTAATTTAAAAAAATTATCTTTAGCTTTTTAAAAAAATTTATAATTTTACTGGGATTATATTCATTTTATAAATTAGGTTAGAGAAATTGACATCTTTGTAATGTTGGATACCCCCAATCTAGAACATTCATTTCTTTCTGTTTGTTAAATTTTACTACCTTTAATTAATTTTACAGTTTTCTTAATATGTCTTGGACTTTCTCTGTTAATTTTCTTTCAAGGGATTTTATCTTATTGTGTTGCTATTGTAAATAAGATCCCTTCTTCTATCTTATACTCCAAGTGGTTATTGTTTATATTTATAAAAACCGTTGATTTATCCATATTGATTACATATACCCACTGGTTTTGGGTTTTTGTTGTTGTTGTTGTTAACACTTTTATTCAATTGATTCTCTTGGGATTTCCAGGGTATTGCCAAGCATTTTTAAATATTGATTTTGTTTTCCACGTTGTTTCCAACTTAGTACCTCTATTTTTTTCTATTCCAATTGTGTTGACTAGTACTTCTACCATAATGTTAAATAATAGTGATGATTATGGGCAACTTCTTTATGTTTTTAGGAGGAATTCTCCTGTGGTTTTGCAATAAAGACTGATACTCTATTTAGTGCTCACATATACATATTTTATCATGTTAAGAACTTATCTATTTAACCCTATTTTATTGAGTTTTTAAAAATCAAGGATGACATGGATTCTTTAAAACATCAGGTTTATTGAAGGATAATTTTCACATGGTAAAATTCAGCTTTTTTACATTCAGTGCTCAGAGATTTTGACAAATGTATTTAAGATACAGAATTTTTTATTACCACAAAATTTTTCCATGGGCCCTTTATAGCCAATTTTCCCAACATCCCCACCCCTCTCAACCACTGGTTTGCTGCTTTTTACCTATGGTTTTGTTTTTTCCAAATTGAGTGGAATCACACAACATGTAACCTTTTTGTATCTTGCTTATTTCTTTTAGCAACATGCTTTTGAGATGCACCCATGTTGTTGTATTTATCAGTAGTTGTTTCTTTGTATTGTTGAGGAGTCCCTTGTATGGATATACCATTGTTTGTTTCTCCAACATGCATTTGACAGGCATTTGGGATGTATCTAGGTTTCAGTTTGCTATAAACAACCTACATGTCTTTGTGTGGCCTTATGTTTCCATTTCTTTGGGGTAAATATCTAGGAGTAAAAATCTGAATTGTATGGTAAGTGCGTGTATAACTTTATAAGAATTTGCCAAACTATTTCCCCAAGCGGCTGTATGACTTTGCATCCACACCAACGATGTGTGAAACTTACAGTTGCTCTATATTCTTTTCTTTTTTTTTTTTTACTTTAAGTTCTAGGGTACATGTGCACAACGTGCAGGTTTGTTACATATGTATACATGTGCCATGTTGGTGTGCTGCACCCATTAACTCAACATTTACATTAGGTATATCTCCTAATGCTATCCCTTCCCCCTCCCCCCCACTCCATGACAGGCCCCAGTGTGTGATGTTCCCCCCCTTCCTATGTCCAAGTGTTCTCATTGATCAATTCCCACCTATGAGTGAGAACATGTGGTGTTTGGTTTTCTGTCCTTGTGATAGTTTGCTGAGAATGATGGTTTCCAGTTTCATCCATGTCCCTACAAAGCACATGAACTCATCCCTTTTTTATGGCTGCATAGTATTCCATGGTATATATGTGCCACATTTTCTTAATTCAGTCTATCATTGATGGACATTTGGGTTGGTTCCAAGTCTTTGCTATTGTGAATAGTGCCACAATAAACATATGTGTGCATGTGTCTTTATAGCAGCATGATTTATAATCGTTTGGGTATATACCCAGTAATGGGATGGCTGGGTCAAATGGTATTTCTAGTTCTAGACCCTTGAGGAATCACCACACTGTCTTCCACAATGGTTGAACTAGTTTACAGTCCCACCAATAGTGTAAAAGCGTTCCTATTTCTCCACATCCTCTCCAGCACCTGTTGTTTCCTGACTTTTTAATGATTGCCATTCTAACTGGTGTGAGATGGTACCTCATTGTGGTTTTGATTTGCATTTCTCTGATGGCCAGTGATAATGAGCATTCTTTCATGTGTCTGTTGGCTGCATAAATGTCTTCTTTTGAGAAATGTCTGTTCATATCCTTCACCCACTTTTTGATGGGGTTGTTTGTTTTTTTCTTGTAAATGTGTTTAAGTTCTTTGTAGATTCTGCATATTAGCCCTTTGTCAGATGAGTAGATTGCAAAAATATTCTCCCATTCTGTAGGTTGCCTTTTCACTCTGATGGTAGTTTCTTTTGCTGTGCAGAAACTCTTTAGTTTAATTAGATCCCATTTGTCTATTTTGCCTTTTGTTGCCATTGCTTTCAGTGTTTCAGACATGAAGTCCTTGCCCATGCCTATGTCCTGAATGGTATTGCCTAGGTTTTCTTCTAGGTTTTTATGGTTTTAGGTCTAACATTTAAGTCTTTAATCCATCTTGAATTAATTTTTGTATAAGGTGTAAGGAAGGGATCCAGTTTCAGCTTTCCACATATGTCTAGCCAGTTTTCCCAGCACCATGTATTAAATGGGAATCCTTTTCCCATTTCTTGTTTTTGTCAGGTTTGTCAAAGATCAAATGGTTGTAGATGTGTGGTATTATTTCTGAGGCCTCTGCTCTGTTCCATTGGTCTATATCTCTCTTTTGGTACCAGTACCATGCTGTTTTGGTTACTGTAGCCTTGTAATATAGTTTGAAGTCAGGTAGCATGATGCCTCTAGCTTTGTTCTTTTTACTTAGGATTGTCTCGGTAATGCATGCTCTTTTTTGGTTCCATATGAACTTTAAAGTAGTTTTTTCCAATTATGTGAAGAATGTCATTGGTAGCTTGATGGGGATGGCATTGAATTTATAAATTACCTTGGGCGGTATGACCATTTTCATGATATTGATTCTTCCTATCCATGTTGCTCTATATTCTTATCAGCACTTTGCTTTGTCTTTTTTTGTAGTTTTATAAGTGTATAGTAATATTTCATTGTGATTTTAATTTGAATTTTCCTAATGACCAATGAGGTTTAGAATTTTTTATGTGTTTATTTGTCACCTGTATCTCCTCTTTGGTGAAACATCTGCTCAAATCTTTTGCCCATTTTTTAATTAGAAAATTTATTTTCTAATTATTTTAGTAGCTTAATTAACTGCAATTGAAAATATTGAACTGCACATATTAAAAGTACACCATTTGATAAGTTTTGACAGCTATACATACCCATGAAACTACCAAAATCAAATAATAAATATACCTATTGCCCAAAAATTTCTTCTTCTTGACCTGTTAAAATTCCCCTCTCTAACACCTCTCCACTCTGACCCTCATCCTCAGGAAACCAGTGACATGATCCCTGCCACTAAAGATTTTCTAGAATTTTATATAAATGGAGTAATTCAGTATGCACTTGTTAACAAAATGCTGCTTTTCACTGACATCATTATTTTGAAGTAAGTCTGTTGTTTCACGTAACAGATGAGATTGAGCACATTCAGGGTGATACGACCATAGACTGCATTGCCCCTTGCATCAATTTTCATTCCTTTACATTGCTGAGGATTAATTTAGGGAGTATTACTGTGTTTACAATAGTAAGTCTTCCAATCCATGAACATGGCATGGCTTCATTTCTTTAGCTGCTCTTTAACTTTTTCAACAATGTTTCATAGATTTCAGTGTGGAATCCTTAAACTTATTTTGTTACATTTATTCTTATTTTATTCTTCTTATACTGTCATAAACAGAATGATTTTCTTAATTTCATTTTTAGATTGTTCCTTAAACATGTATGAAAAAACAAATTTTTGTGTATTGATCTTGTATCCTGTAACCTCACTGAATTTATCAGGTCTAATAGCTCTTTTGTGGGCTTCAAAGTTATTTAATTCAGAGTCCTTGTCTGTCCCAAGATCCCCTTGTGTACACAGAGCTAGCCACTCCATACTGCAGTCAACCCTAATACTGGAGAGTGACTTTAGAGTTAGTCTGCCTGGGTTGAACCCTAGGTTTGCCACTTGCTAACTGTAACTTTTGGGCAAATGACCTCTCCTCTGAGCCTTGCTTTGTTCACATAAAGAAATACATATAATAATAACAGTACCTACTTCATAGGATCATTATGTGAATTAAATGAGATACCATATATGAGGCCTTCAGCATTATTTCATTTAGAGAAGTACTTTACAAACTATACTGATTGTTTATTATTCTTACTTATCAGGTGAACATACTGTAGTTAGGTGGGTACACTAAATGGGAAAGTGAAGTGATTCACAGACTTTACCTACTTGCCTGAGAAAGTCAGGGACTCAGGGCTTCCCCAACTCCTCCACCCAAAACCCTTCCAGAAGCCCGACGCTGGCTGAGTGTTAGGAGGATACTGTGCCCTCTCTCCGACTCTGGCTAGACTTCTACAGAAGACAGAGAGAGGTCACATCAATGGCTCTTCCAGAAAGGTAAATAAACTAGGCAAGAAGCTTTCTTCCTTAGACCAAACTTCATGCTTAGGTCAAGCTCCAAGGAAAATAAAATAATAATAATAATAATTTTCTGACCTTTTACATTAAACCCCTTCGTGTCTCTGCATCTAAGTGTTTCTTTTGTGGGCAGCATATAGTTTGGTTGTTTTAAAAATCCATTCTACCAATCTCTGTTTTTTAATTGGAGCATTTAATCCAGTTATATTTAGTAGGATTACTAATAATTAGGATTTATATCTGCCATTTTATTTGTCTACTATGTGTTTGATGTTTTTGTTTTTTAATTCCTTCATACTGTCTTCTTTTGTGTTAAAAAATTTATTTTCTAGTGAGTTTTGTTGTTAGTCTTGTTGTTTCTTTTACCATATATATTGAGTTATTTTCTTAATTACTGACCTGGGATTTCGATTAACATCTTAATTTATAACAATCTAGTGTATGCTTATAGCAACTTATTTCAGTAGTATATATTATGCACCGAATTATGATCCCCCCAAATTCAAATATTGAAGGCCTAACCCCTAATGTGACTGTAATTGGAGACAGGATCTTTAAGGAGTAATTAAAGTTAAATGAGGTCATAAGAGTGGGGCTTTAATTTGATATAACTTGTGCCCTTAAAGAAGAGGACAAGACCACAGAATGGTCTCTCTCATTGTGTTTGCACAAAGGAAAGACGATGCGAGGACACAGTGAGAAGATAGCGTCCACAAACCAGAAAAAGAGAGCTCACCGGAAACCAACCCTGACAGCATCTTGATCTTAGACTGCGAGAAAATAATTTTTTGTTGTTTAAGTTGCCAGTCTGTGGTATTCTGTTATGGCAGCCCAAGCAGACTAATACAGTGTACAAAAACTTATATTGTCACAGTTTACATGTTTATGTATTGTATGCCCACAAACACAGATTTACAACTTTTGCTCTATGTAACTGTCTTTTTAAAAAGTCAGATAAGGAAAAAAAGGAGTTACAACAAAATACATTTATACTGCTTATTTATATTTACCTATATGTTACCTTTATTAGTATTCTTTAATTCTTTGTATTGATTTTAATTTCTGTCTAGTGTTCTTTCATTTCAGCCTGAAATATTCCCATTAATATTTCCCATATGGCATGTCTGCTAGTGATAAATTCTGGTTTATTTATTTCCTGAAAAGCTCTAATTTCTCCTTTATGTTTGAAAAATACATTTTCTGGATATAGAATTTATGATTGAGAGGGTTTGGGGGTTTTTATTTGTTTGTTTTTATCTTTCAGTCCTTTGAATATGTTATTCCATTACTTTCTAGCCTCCATGATTTCTAATAAGAGATCAGCTTATTGAGGATAGCTTGTAAGCAGTAAGTCACTTTTCTCTTGCTGCTTCCAAGATGGTTTTTGACATTCAACAGTACGATAATGATGTATCTAGATGTGAATTATTTTTAGTTTATCCTACTTGGAGTTTATTGAACTTCTTGAATGTATAGATTAATGTTTCTCATCAAATTTGGAAATTTTAGCCACTATTTATTCTTTCTGGATATTCCTGTTTTACAATGCATTTTCTGCCTTCTTCTGTCCTTCTGAGAGTCCCATTATATGTATCTTGGTGTACTTGATGATATCCCACAGGTCACTTAAGGCTCTGTGTATTTTTTGTATCCTTTTTTATTTTATTTATTCAACCTACATAATCTTTTTTTGTTTGCTCTGTTTGATTTTATTATTTATTTTTTATTTTTTTCCAGAAGTTATTGGGGTACAGGTGGTATTTTGTTACATGAGTAAGTTCTTTAGTGGTGATTTGTGAGATTTTGGTGCACTCATCAGTATATACTGCACTATATTTGTGGTCTTTTATCCCTTGCCCCCTCCCACCCTTCCCCCCAAGTCCCCAAAGTCCATTGTATCATTTTAATGGCTTTGCATCCTCATAGCTTAGCTCCCACATATCAGTTAGAATATACGATGTTTGGTTTTCCATTGTTGAGTTACTTCACTTAGAATAATAGTCTCCAATCTCATGCAGGTCACTGGAAAGCTGTTAATTCATTCCTTTTTATGGCTGAATAGTATTCCATCATATATATATATATCACAGTTTCTTTATCCACTTGTTGATTGATGGGCATTTGGGTTGGTTCCACAACTTTGCAATTGAGAATCATGCTACTATAAACATGCATGTGCAAGTATCTTTTTGAATAATGACTTATTTTCCTCTGGGTAGATACCCAGTAGTGGAATTGCTGGATCAAATGGTAGTTCTACTTTTAGCTCTTTAAAGAATCTCCATACATTTTTCCATAGTGGCTGTACTAGTTTACGTTCCCATCAGCAGTGGAGAAATGTTCCCTGATCGCTGCATCCACGCCAACATCTACTGTTTTTTGATTTTTTGGTTATGGCCATTCTTGCAGGAGTAAAACCACATCGTGGCTTAGATTTGCATTTCCCTGATCATTAGTGATGCTGAGCATGTTTTCATATGTTTGTTGGCCATTTGTATATCGTCTTTTGAGAATTCTCTGTTCATATCCTTAGCCCACTTTTTGAAGAGATTGATTGTTTTTTTCTTACTGATTTGTTTGAATTCATTGTAGATTCTAAATATTATTCCTTTGTCAGATGTATAGATTGTGAAGATTTTCTCCCATCTTCTGTGGGTTGTCTGTTTACTCTGCTGAGTGTTCGTTTTGCTGTGCAAAAGCTCTTTAGTTTAGTTAGGTTCCAGCTATTTATCTTTGTTTTTATTGCATTTGCTTTTGGGTTCTTGGTCATGAAATCCTTGCCTGAGTCAATGTCTAGAATGTTTTTCAAATGTTATCTTCTAGAATTTTTACAGTTTTAAGTCTCAGGTTTAAGTCCTTAATCGATCTTGAGTTGATTTTTGTATAAGGTGAGAGATGAGGATCTAGTTTCATTCTTCTACATGTGGCTTGCCAGTTATCAGTACCATTTATTGAAAAGGGTGTCCTTTCCTCACTTTATGTTTTTGTTTGCTTTATCAAAAATTAGTTGGATGTAAGCATTTGGGCTTATTTCTGGGTTCTCTATTCTGTTCCATGGGTCTATGTGCATATTTTTATACTAGTTCCATGCTGTTTTGGTGACTACGACCTTATAGTATAGTTTGAAATTGGGTAGTATGATGTCTCCAGATTTGTTCTTTTTGCTTAGTCTTGCTTTAGCTGCTATGTGGACTCTTTTTTTGGTTCCATATGAATTTTAGAATTGTTTTTTCTAATATTGTGAATAATGATGGTGGTATTTTGATGGGGATTGCGTTGAATTTGTAGATTGCTTTTGGCAGTATGGTCATTTTCACAATATTGAGTCTACCCATCCATGAGCATGGGATGTGTTTCCATTTATTTGTGTCATCTATTATTTCTGTCAGTAGTGTTTTGTGGTTTTCCTTGTAGAGGTCTTTCGACTCCCTGGTTAGGTATATTCCTAAGTTTTTTTGGTTTTTATTGTTGTTGTTGTTTTGGCAGCTATTGTAAAAGGGGTTGAGTTCTTGATTTGAATGATCTTGTGTATTTCAGTGGTGTCAGTTGTAATACCTCCTGTTTTGTTTCTTAGTGAGGTTATTTGGATTTTTCTCTTCTTTTCTTGGTTAATCTTGCCAATGGTCTATCAATTTTATTTATCATTTCAAAGAATCAGCTTTTTGTTTCGTTGATCTTTTGTATTTTTTTATTTCAATTTCATTTAGTTCTGCTCTGATCTTGGTTATTTCCTTTCTTCTTCTGGGTTTCGATTTGGTTTGTTCTTGTTTCTCTAGTTGCTTGAGGTGTGACCTTAGAATGTCAGTTTGTGCTCTTTCAGACTTTTTGAGGTAGGCATGCATTTAGGGCTATGAACTTTCTTCTCAGCACTGCCTTTGCTTTATCCCAGAGGTTTTGATAGGTTGCGTCATTATAGTTGTTCAGTTGGAATAATTTTTTAATTTCTGTCTTGATTTCATTTTTTTTTTTTTTTTGAGATGGAGTCTCACTCTGTCACCAAGGCTAGAGTGCAGTGGCACTGTGTCAGCTCACTGCAACCTCCTTCTCCTGGGTTCAAGCAATTCTCCTGTCTCAGCCTCCAGAGTAGCTGGGATTACAGGTGCCTACCACCACACCCAGCTAGTTTTTATATTTTTAGTAGAGATGGGGTTTCACCATGTTGGCCAGGCTGTTTTCAAACTCCTGATGTCAGGTGATCCACCTGCCCCGGCCTCCCAAAGTGCTGGGATTACAGGCATGAGCCACCACACCTGGCTTTGATTTCATTTTTGACTGAATACTCATTCAGGAACAGGTTATTTAATTTCCATGTATTTGCATGGTTTTGAATTTTCCATTTAGAGTTGATTTCCAGTTTTATTCCACTGTGGTCTGATAGAGTGTTTGATATAATTTTAGTTTTAAATTTTTTGAGGCTCGTTTTATGGCCTATCATATGATCTATCTTGGAGAAAATTCCATGCACTGTTAAATAGAATGTGTATTCTGAGGTTGTTGGATGAAATGTTCTGATCTGTTAAGAGCATTTGTTCCAAGGTGTAGTTTAAATCCACTGTTTCTTCATAGATTTCCTGTCTTGATGACCTGTCTAGTGCTGTCAGTGGAATACTGAAGTTCTCCACTATTTTTGTGTTACTGTCTATCTCATTTCTTAGGTCTATTTGTAATTGTTTTATAAATCTGGGAGCTCCAGTGTTAGGTGCATATACATGTAGGATTGTGGTATTTTCCTGTCAGACAAGACCTTTTACCATTATATAATGTTCCTCTTTGTCTCTTTTAACTGCTGTTGCTTTAAAGTTTGTTTTGTCTGATGTAAGAATATCTACTCCTGCTTGCTTTTGGTGTCCATTTGCATGAAATGCCTTTTTCTACTCTTTTACTTTAAGTTTATGTGAGTCCCTATGTGCTAGGTGAGTTTTCTGAAGGCAGCAGATAGTTGATTAGTTCTTATCCACTTTGTGGTTCTGTGTCTTTTAAGTGGGGTGTTTAAGCCATTTACATTTAATGTTAGTATTGAAATGTGAGGTACCACTGCATTCCTTGTGCTCTTTGTTGCCTGTGTCCTTTGTTTTTGTTTTTTGCTTTTGCTTTTTGACATGTATTTTTGTTTTGTAGGTCCTATGTGATTAATGCTTTAAAGAGGTTCTGTTTTGATGTGTTTCCAGGATTTGTTTCAAGACTTAGAGCTCTTTTTAGCAGTTCTTGTAGTGGTGGCTTGGTAATGGCAAACTCCCATGGCATTTTTTGAGAAAGACTGTATCTTTCCTTCATATATGATGTTTAGTTTCACTGGATACAAAATTCTTGGCTGATAATTGTTTTGTTTGAGGAGGCTGAAGGTAGGGCCCCAATCTCTTCTAGCATGTAGGGTTTCTGCTGAGAAATCTGCAGTTAATCTGATAGGTTTTCCTTTATAGGTTACATGGTGCTTCTGTCATGCTCTTAAGATACTTTCCTACATCTTAACTTTGGATAATCTGATGACAATGTACCTAGGCGATGATCTTTTTGTGATGAATTTCCCAGGTGTTCTTTGTGATTCTTGTATTTGGATGTCTAGGTATCTAGCAAAGCTGGGTACGTTTTCCTCAATTATTCCCCCAAATATGTTTTCCAAGCTTTCAGAATTATCTTCTTCCTCAGGAACACTGATTATTCTTAGGTTTGGTCATTTAACATAATCCCAGACTTCTTGGAGGAGATGTTCATATTTTCTTATTATTTTTCCTTTGTCTTAGTTGGATAGGGGTAATTCAAAGACCTTGTCTTTGAGCTCTGAATTTCTTTCTTCTACTTGTTCAATTCTACTTCTGAGACTTTCCAGAGCATTTCGTATCTCTTTTTTCTTCTTTTTTTTTTTTCTTTTTTCGAGGAGGAATCTCACTGTGTCGCCAGGCTGGAGTGTAGTGGCATGATCTCAGCTTACTGCAACCTCCACCTCCTGGGTTCAAGCAATTCTCCTGCCTCAGCCTCCCAAGTAGCTGGGACTATAGGCGTGCACCACCGCGCCCAGCTAATTTTTGTATTTTTAGTAGGGATGGGGTTTCACCATGTTGGCCAGGATGGTGTTGATCTCTTGACCTTGTGATCTGCCTGCCTCGGCCTCCCAAAGTGCTGGGATTACAGACATGAGCCACTGCACCCGGCCAGCTGGCTTTAGCTCAGTGGTTACTTTGACAATGCATTTAGCATTTCTAAAAGTATGTCCAAAATTTCTTAAATTTTTTATTTTTTTTCTTCTTTAAGCTATCTGTTTCCTTGAATATTTTTCCCTTCACTTCTTGTATTGTTTTTTGGATTTCCTTGCACTGGGCTTCGCCTATCTGTGGTGCCTCCCTGATTAGCTTAATAACTAACCTCCAGAATTCTTTTTCAAGTAAATCACAACCTAGATAATCTTAACTGACTTATCTTCAGGTTCAAGAATTCTTGCTCAAACCTTCTCTTGACTACCTCTAGTAAATTTTTAATTTTAGCTACTATATTTTTCAACACCAGAATTTTTATTTTTAAAATCATTTCTATATTTCTTGATATTCTTTATTCCATGAGACATAATTTTTGTATTTTCCTTTAGCTCTTTAAATTTTTTGTTGTTCTTTGAACATTTTAAAAATACTGACCTAAATTCGACGTCTGTTAAGTTCCAGGTCTGGGCTTCTCTAGGTACAGTTTCTATTGACTGCATGTATCCCTGAGTATGGGCCATACTTACTTGTTTTTCCATGTCTCATAATTTTGTATGGAAAAATGGACATTTTAAATAATAGAATATGGCAGTGCTGGAAATCAGATTCTCTCTGATCCTCAGGGTTTCTCATTTTTGCTTGTTTTAGTTGTGGATTTTTGTTTTTGTTGTTGTTTACTGATTAAGGTATGTGTTGTTTGTTATGTGTGCCCACTGAAGTCTCTAGCTTAGTGGTTAGCTAACAACTGAATAAAGACTTTCTTAAATGCTTGTGAAATGCTTCTATGGCTCTGTAAAAATTTATCACAAGCTTGGTGTCTTAAACAATACACATTTATTTTTTCATAGTTCTGGATGTCAGAAATCTCAAACCAGGTTCACTGAGATGACATTAAGGTGTTGACAGGACTGCACGTGCTCTAGAAGATCAAGGGGAGAATCTGCTTCCTTGCCATTTCCAGCTCCAAGAGTTTTATTCTTTGCATTCCCTGGTCGATGGGACATTCCTCCATCTTGAAAGCCAGCAGTGTAGCATCTTGCTTCAGTCCTCATGTTACCTTCTCCTTTTGTGTCACATCTTAATATCCTTAGCTTGAGGACATCAATAAGTTTCTTTTGCCATATAAGACAACATTCGCAGGTTCCAAAGATGAGGACTTAGGCATTGTTGGTGGCCATTATTCAGCCTACCATAGCCAAGAACCAATCAATCTAGCCTTTGCCAAGAGGCTGTATGTGCGCGTATGCTGAGGCAGACATTCAACACTCAGCCAGACAATTGACAACTTGTTATTAGCCTTTACTTTCTGCTTAAGTAGCTAGCTCCTCATACTCCAGCTTTTCCTTTTAAGCCTTTTGTTTACTCTATTGCTCATCCCTAATCAATATCCCTCATATTAGGTAGCCACAAGGTTAAAACACTAGCCAGAAACTATTTTAAACCAGTGCTCCCTGGGAAAAAGGCTTTTCATATTGGATAAGCTCCATGTTAAATAAGATACTGGCAGCCTTGTAAGTAGGGTCTTCTAGGAAACCATCAGACAGGTTAAATAATGACAATTCTTTGTGCATGATGTTTTGAAAGAGTTTTGGCTTCATTCTGCTCCTTCTAGTGTCTGGAAGGCTGCATTAAGAATGCAGGCTGTTATTTTTCAAGGCTATCACAGAATTGGAGAAAGGAGAGGAGAAATTAGGCAAATTAAACAAGTTTCACTGTTATTACCACAATTCAGCTATTCTGTTTTTCAATAAATGCTCCCTGGGTTGCTACAAAACTCAGTAATTATTAGAGTTCTGAAAAAATCGAGTCTGGAAGTTTCTGCCAATTTTTTAACTGCTTTTATGGAAAAGGAAATTTTTTGAGGTACTTATTCCACCATTTTTGTTGATTGATTCATAAAGCTGTCTTAAAAAGTGGCTATACCATTTTATATTCCCATGACCAGTGTATGAGATTAGTCATTCCTGTACATCCTCACCAATACTTTGTATGGTTAGTCTTTTTTGTTTGTCTGCTTTAGATGTGCAGTGGTATCTCATTGAGGTTTTAATTTGTGTTGTCCTGATAATGCTGAACATCTTTTCATGCATTTGTTTGTCGTTTGCATATCTTCTTTGGTGACATGTCTTTCATGTTTGTTTGCTTGATTGCTTGCTTGTTTGCATAAGGTTGATTGAATATTTCAGAAACATTTGTTAAAAAGGTTGTCATTTCTCCACCAAATTGCCTTTGCACCTTTGTAGAAAATCAATTGACCATAAATGTTTAGAACAATAAATGTAAGGGTAAATTGCATTTATGTCCAGAAATCATTGTAGCTCTCCTTCTGCTGGGTCATTTGTGTGTGTCTGTGGAGGGATTTTATTTCAATCTTGTCATTAATTGAACAGGGTTTAAATTTTATAGTTACTGTTATAACCCTCTGTAGGTGACAGGCTTCAAATTCCTCCAACTCTGGACTTCTGTTCCATTGCAGGGCATGTAGGTGGGCATTCCTCAGTCCAATTCCATGTGTAGGTTTCAGCCATCCCCATATATGTGTCATAGGGTAGGCTTCTTTGCATGCTTTTACCTCATTTCCAGTGATAAATGGCTATTCTGTGTTACTTGGTGCTAGTTCATGGTGCAAGGTGAGGGGATGATTCTCAGTTTTTCTGTGGTATTTTGTCAAACTATTTTTTTTTAGCATCTATAAACATACTTATATGATTTCGTTCTCCTTAAATCTATTAATATGATAAAATGTATCAAAAAATTTCCTAATATTGAACAAATGTTACCTTCCTTCAATAAACTCCACTTGGTCACTATGCATTATTTTTTTCTACCAGTTTCTATTCACAAATATCTTGTTTAGGATTTTTGAAAAAATATTAAAAATGACACGGGTTCATTGTTTCATAGTACAGAATTTGGAGTTTGCTTGAAAAATAATTTGAAAGTTAATGTTTAACTTCATATGCTAACGTGTAAGATGTTCTTCTTTTACCATTCTTCGAAATGGCTTAAGTAGAATCGGAATCACATTTGTAGTTAATCTGTTATACTGATTTCTTTCAAATCACTACCTTTTTTGTGCATTAATTTGTTTTTCTGTTTTCCTGTTTTCTAACTCAGTGTCAGCTTTTATCTTTTGAAATTCTATTCTTCTGTTTAAGTTTACTTGTATTTAATTACTTTATTTTTGTTCATGTTTCATTTTTATGTTTCATAATCTATCCTATATTTTCTGTAGTGTCTATTTATCATTGGGCTTCTTAAACTTTGGTTTTGTTTCTGCAATGAAAATTTCCCCTTTACTATATTGTTAAGTTAGCTAAGCTCATGTTCCACCTTGTCTAAGTGCTATGGTGCTGCCACTCAATTGTGGCCTCTATGTCAAGATACTTAACATCTCTTCTCTGGGTTCTTGTTATTCTGCTTTGGGGTATACCTTCTAGGGGCAATTTTTTAAAATTATTTTATCTCTTTTAATTCATGGTCACACTCTTCATCTGTTCTATTGCAACATTTCCTGGTATTTTTTTGTTTATTGGTAAGGTGTGCTTTTTGCTGTTGTTATTGCTTAGAAATATAATCCATATCAAATTTATTGTTGTGTATAGGTAGTATTCCAGTTTCTTTTGTGTTTTATTTTGCATATGTTTACCCTATTGTAACAATACTATTTGTTAAAAAGAGGGTTTTTTCCCCCATTGAATGGCCTTAGTACCATAGGCAATAACAATTGATTGCACATGTGTGCATCTCTTTCTGGACTCTATTGTGTCACATTGGCTTCTATATCTATTATTATGCCTGTCCTGATGACTCTAGCTCTATAGTAAGCTAAACGAAATAGTATCATCTTATAACCTTTTTCTTTATTTTTGAGATTGATATGGCTGTTCTTGGTGCTTTGCATTTTCATATTAATTTTAGAATTAGCTTGCTGATTTCTACAAAAGATCCTGCTAGGATTTTTGTTGGGATTGTGTTCAATCTACAGCTCAATATGGGGAGATGAACAAATTTGAAACTTCCAATCCACAAACATGGCACATATCTCCATTTACATAGTTTGTTTTTTTACAAATAGACTTATGTTTTCTTGTTTATAACTTTTGTTGTTTTCCTCTTTTTATTATAGCATCATTCGATCAATGCTTTTCCAATTACCCTAATATTATTCTTGGATTCTCCTGGACCTGCTGTTTGCAGAAGGTTCTTATAGAGGGAGAGGGGATAGAGCAGTCTTCTAACTGATACAAATATAGGCTGCTTCCAAAATATATGGTTGTTTGTTTTATTTTTTATTTAGTCAAGACTTTCTTGGTTTTTGTTGGTTTGTTGGTTTTAGTCATATTGGCTTCAACCACCAATGCTACTCATCCAATCTGCTGACCACATTTTGGCAAAGAATGAGGTGGGTCCTACCCATTCAAGAATTATATTGCTACTATTTTCGAGATCTGCCACTGTTGGGCATTCTTCTGTACTTCTCTTCATAGCTTCACTGGAATCTCAGCAGTTGTTGGAAGCTCTTACATATTTTTTCAATATGCATATTATATCTTTATTCTAGTTTCATTTAAAATTGAATTTCAGAATGTTTTTGCTTTGTATGAATTCTAAGAAAGAGAAAAAAAGAAGCTGAGTTATATAGCCATGTTAAAATAAAGATTCTAATTTTGAAAAATCATATTTAAAACTGAATATATTAAACTTTCTAAACAAACTTATAAAACAGATTCTCCATATAGTACAATGAGGAATTATCTTATAATGTTCTCAGTGTCTACCTTGAGATATGGGAGTTCTAGAGTCTCATCACCTAACCAAGAAATCTCCATTTTCAAAATATATAATCTTAAATAGAAAGACCTATTATGAAAGATTAAAACTAAATCTGAACAATTAGTTAAAGCAAAACTCCTTCAATATTTTAATTTTTCTAATAGTCTTTTATCTCTATTCACTTAGATTCATAGGACTTTGGCATTTGAGAGCTGGAAGAGATACTAGATTCAGTGTAGCAGAAAATTGAACTTAAGTATCTTGACATAGAGGCCACAATTGAGTGGCAGCACCATAGCACTTAGATAGACAACTCCCAGCCCTTTATTCTTTTATTGGTACCTCTAGCTTTCTTTGCTAGATCTTAATAAATTATCAAGGATAGTTTTTTTAATTTCAGTGTGAGAAAACAGATTTGAGTTAGATAAGGCTGTGTACTTTTGTTAATAACAAAACTAGGAATAGAATTCAGGTCCACTCAGGGTAGAGTCTCAATTATTGAAAGATCCAAATATTATGACAATCCATGGGAATCACTATCTCTTCCCTGTACACACATTTTTTTTTTTCTTTGAATGTGCTGTTTCAGAATAGCTGTAATTGCTTTGGTTTTGAAGTCCTTAGAAACAAAGATCTGGGTATACAGTGCATTAAAAATCATCCAACAAACCATCTCATTGGCAGGTGCTGAAAGAGTGCTTTCTAATGGTGAAAGTCTTGTTCAGAGAGTAGTTTACGCTTAGGTGTTTCACTTCTCTTCTTCCTTTTCTTCCTTCCTGGCCTCCTTACCACCTTCCTCATGTATCCAGATCACACCAAGACCATGAGTAATGAATGCTCACAAAAAAGCAGCTGCAAGCCAAGACTGAAGGAGGCAGGAGACATCAAATATGGGCACAGCAGGAGTAGGGAAGATCCAGGGGGCCCTGGAAGCTGGGAGTTAAGAGACATGTAGGGATCTAGAAAAAAGAGATCCACAGAGTCTGTATATAGTCCGAGACTAGGAAGATCAGAAATTAAGCAAGTAGTCATGACAGTGAACTGCAAGAATTAGGAGCCACAAGCGCTGGAAACTAAGGTAGATCAGAATCTCAAGGAAAACCTAGCTTAGAGCGGATGTGTGCAGGGTCACTATTTTGCACAACTCTAGGGAGAACCATTCATGTTGTCTGCTGTGATGAGCAGGCCAGCAACATTGGGAAGCTGACCAGTGTCTTTAAAAGGTTAAAGTTGGGCCAGGCATGGTGGCTCACACCTGTAATCCCAGCACTTTTGGAGGCCAAGGTGGGTAGATCACTAGTGTGAGACCAGCCTGGCCAACATGGTGAAATCTTTTCTCTATAAAAAATACAGAAAAATTAGATGGGTATGGTGGTGTGTGCCTGTAATCCCAGCAACTTGGGAGGCTGAAGCAGGAGAATCGCCTGAACCCGGGAGGCAGAGGTTGTAGTGAGCCAAGATTGCAGCACTGCACCTCAGCCTGGGGGACACAGAGAGACTCCATCTCAAAAAAAAAAAAAAAAAAAAAAAAAAACTGTTAAAGGTGAAACATAGGGACGTAAATCTCTCCTAGTGACTTTTACTGTCAAACATGCTCTGGGGAAAAGTACTGAAACTCACATGAAGGTTATGTCTCCTCAGGAATGTTTGCATGCTCGTGAAAATCAAAGCAGTAAGTAAAAGGACTTAATGTTCAAATGGGAAAGACTCTGTGGGAAGAAGAGGTTTAGAGCATTCTTGGGCTCCCTGACCCCTCTCATTGGTTGATATGCTGCCTGGGAGTCTACGTAGCGGCCCTGGTAATTGTAGAGTTTTGGGGTGAGCACCCCCACTCAACTCCTCAGTTCAATACACACGCCTTTAATTTGATGTTTTTTAATTCAGCTCCAAGACTGTCGTCAGCCATTTTTTCCTCTCTCCTTTAACACTGACCACCTTGTTCTCTTTTATACTGTGAACAGAGCCAAGCAGTGTGCATTGAAATCCAACATCCTTTGTGTTGCTTGAGAAATCTGAGGCTGACATCTCCAGGGCTTTTTTGTTTCTCTCGCCTCTCTCCTCCCGTGACCTGCCAACTCCTTTTGGCTTTCCTGGGTTTTCGTCATGTCCCATATCGATTGCTCCCCTTTTCTTTATTTGCAGGATGCTGAGGATAGACCCTGTAGCACAATGACGCTGGCTTTGGACGTTGATTAGGTCAGCCTCCGACCCTGGGCACGTAGGTCCAGTGATATTTCACCAGGCCAGGGCTGTTGTTGCATCAGCCACTCATAAAGGAACCAATTGATTTTTTTTTTCCAGGCTGCTATTCTAAACTCCCAAGATCTTTTCTGGGATTTTAGTCTGCTTCTTTGAATGCTCTTTTTCTGTTTCTTTTCCATCTTAGCCCTGTGGTCCTCAGGTACCCGATTTACTAATTACCCCCAATGCTGGCACCTGACAGCAGGTGGCCACAGTTCTGTTAATTATGTCCCCAGGCTTAGGAATTCTCTTTTAATGACATCCAATCATCTACCTCTGACTCTTGGGCTAAAAGCAGGTTGCAGGCACACTTCTCTTTCCCTGAGCTCTTAAAATATATTCTTCTGGCCTAGCACCTTAAGATTCATGTGTTATGCCTTGAAGGTATATGACAGAATAGCCAAATACTTAATGCCTTCTACAGCAACTGGTGGAGTCACAGCTATTTCAGGATCAGGCGAAGATAGAGTCTGAGAATGGGCAGCATAGCTTCAATTTACCAGGCAAACAAGCCAGCGGGGAAGGTGTTAGCCAGAGGCATTCTGGGTAGACATGTAGTAGAGTTAGACCCTTGTGTTATCTCTCTCAATCCCCCCAACCCAATGTACACTGTCCTTTTAGGCGAAACAGAGGTTGTGGCTTTCCATAGAGAGTCAAATGAAGAGTAGAGGGAGCCATCTGAAGTCAGTGAGAAAGACTTTGTTATAGGGTATAAGAGGCTTGGGTTTTGAGAGAAATAGACTCTAATCAGTTATAATATTCATTCTATGAGTGGCTGGGCCTCTGTTTTACTCCATTAAATGGGGGAAATGTCCATTTGTGTTTCCTTGTTTAAAGTTCAGCCAAGAGAATTAATTGTGCAATATTTCTAGAAGGCTTGGTATTCTATGGGGGAGCCAGGTACCGTGTATGTGTGTGTAAACACAAAAGACATGTAGATATATAGATAATCCCTCATTGACTGTTTCCAAATACTGAAAGAAATGACTTATGGGTGAGGAGAGCTGTCAAACAGAGAGTTTTGGTCAATCTGTAGGTATTTTAAAGCAATTGTGATGCATGTGGGGAAATTAATCAATGGAAACATATCAATAGGGATTCCACTGTAAATACAGTGTGCTAACAGTCCAGTCATCAAAAATACTGCCTGTCTGTAATGTAAGGAAATTAAAAAGAGGAAATAAGATATTTGCATATAACTAATAAAAATACAATTAAAAATACACTTAGTCTCACAACTGATGAGGCAAGGATGAGGGAAGGTGGTGGAAATAGATAAAATCAGTCCTGTTCAAGGTGAAAGGTGTCTTATCTGGTCCATATTGCAATCACAATTTTTACATATGTGTCATTGCAATTGATTCTCATGACACCCCTGTAAGATTGCTAGGGCAGGTTTTCCTTTTATATATGAGGAAACTGGCCCAGCGGTTTTACCCGGGATCATACAAGGTACGCACAGGGATGTTTGAACTTGATCTTGGTCACTTCTCTTGATCTAGGGAACTTCTTACAATTCCACATTTTCTCTGGGAATTAGGTATTTTCTTTGAGCTCTCACTTCTGTCCTGATACTCTGTCCTCTGTCTTCAGAGAATCTTGTTTTCATTGGTTCCTCTTCAATGACTTGGTGCCCTAGACCCATTGAATGCCTGTTCTCTGTAAATAAGGCATTCCTCTTGAGTCAGCAACTCCCCCAGGGCTGCCCTGAATCATGATGCATCTTCCTGCCCTGGCAGGTCTCCAGCCCCTCTCTTCAGCTGATTCTACCTGAGAAGCCTCCCAGCCTGGAGCTTCTGGACATTGCCCAATCAAAGGGACGCTCCCAGAAGGAGAAGATTAGAAGGAAGTGATTTAGGGGCTGCCTGAACAAACGTACACTAAGATTCCTGGCAGCTGCATAGTTTCCCTTCCACATGCAGGTTGGCCTGGTTAGAAATAATTCAGGTTTTCTTGCAGAGCTCACTGCTTATTTGTCCACCATGCACTCCAGCACTGATAAAATAGCACTCAAGAGCGATTTTTAATTTGTACTCGATTTTGTTGGGTCTTCTCTTTCACACTTTCTCTCTCTAGTTATTGAACTCGCTGCACTTCTCTCCATCTCTCTCTGAGGCTGTCTGAAATCTTCTCAATCAATTGACTCCTCTCCTCTTACTTGCAAATATATTTGGGAGCTTTGGTTCTCATACAGGTCAGGGCGCCATATAAAGAGTGGTATTGGATGTGCAGGTTAATAAATATGCCTGCATTACGACCATTGCATCCACATCTGCGTACCAGGTTTAGACCTAGGGAAAAGTTATCACCGTCTTAGGGCCCTTCCATCTCCTCTCCATCCCTGTCGTAATTTTTCCTGACCGCTGGGAGACTGAGGCAGAGTAGCAGTGGTGAGGATTTATGGCTCTTCCTTGATATGTGTAAATAAATTGCATCATTGCAATGAGATCCGGACTCATACAACAGACTGTCCCTGTCGGCTTGGCTACGTTCTCTGCTCTGCAGACAACAAAAGATGACAGGTTGTAAGTTCCAGCATCAGAAGAGAGCAACCGGCTTCCGTTGGCAACCTTACTTGTCAACTGGCAGCTCCAAGAAACAAGGTCATCTAAGGACAGGCAGGGGCTATGCATTTGAAAGTAGAAGAAGCAGCAAAGGAAGTGTTGACTTCAATTTCGTGGGACTGCAATGCCACAGGCTCCTATTCTCTCCACACTTTCCTTCTTTTCAGAGTACATCTTTGTCTATCATCTCACCCTGGTACTAGAGTCAGAGTGTAAGAACTAGAGTAAGAAGAACTGCCTTTCCCTGAATGTGCTCTGTGAAAAGGACTCCAGGACAGCCTCTGTGGCTATGGAAATTATCTACTATGTCTTTCTGTGATCTACACCACACCTAGCCAGGTTGGCATCATCTGATACCAGTAAGGAATTAGGTATCACCCATTAGATTTCTTTTCAATGGAAGGCTCCCACAAACTTAAATTCAATATTCTAAATCCAGTTAGGAGTTAGATCACAAATAAAGGATTGGTTATTTTTAATAAATATTTTTAAATCAGGATTTTATTTTGGAATAATTTTAGACTTATAGAAAAGTTGCAAAGATAGTGCAGAGAGTCTCCATATACCCTTCACCTAGTTTCTAGAAGATGTTTTCATACTTAGATGTTAATAAAGCTGACTAAGGCTTTCTTTTTATTATTATTATTTTTTGAGACAGAGTCTTACTCTGTCACCCAGGCTGGAGTGCAATGGCACATTCTTGGGTCACTGCAACCTCCACCTCCCAGGTTCAAGCAATTCTCCTGCCTCAGCCTCCCAGTAGCTGGGATTACAGGTGTCCACCACCACACCTGGCTAATTTTTATATTTTTAGTATAGACTGGGTTTCACCATGTTGGCCAGGCTGGTCTTGAACTCCTGACCTCAAGTGATCCACCCACCTTGGCCCCCCAAAGTGCTGGGATTATAGGCAGGAACCACCATGCCTGGCCTGACTAATGCTTTAGATAGGACTGACACAGACTTTTAAAATGTGTTAGGCCCATCTAATTCACAGCAGCATCTCTTCTCACAGCCAGGGTCCTTACTGCCCACTCAGTGTCTAATCCTTTTTTGGCGCTAGGATAAAGCTGACCAGTGTAGGAGGAACTTTAGCAGACCCAGTACCATATCCTGGCCCCAAGTTTCCTTATGGACAGCCCAGCCAGCCCTTGGGTCCCAGAGGGCTGAGCAAGTGCACACTGGACATCCACATTGGGAGGAGTGCTCCCTTTAAGCCTCCCTCAGAGTACCTGAGGCGAGAACTATGTGCTTACCTCCTGGCTCAGACAATAACTCGCTCCCTTGACCTTGCTTTTTGCCAGTCCTTTCTATGGGCTCCCAGGGGCCCTGCCCAGCTCTTGCTGCTTTCCAGGGTGTATTCCTGATACTGTCTGTGCTTGGGTCTTAAATGTTTCCTCCCTAGGCTCTATCTACTGCACTGTCACATGAGACCTCGCCCTGGCACCCTCTACTTGCCTGAAATGAGGCCTGTTGTCACCACACTCCCCACATTTTGTGTCCTGGTTACTGGACTGCACCTTCTTTTGATTCCTATTCTCTGCAATTAACTGGTCTAGACCCATGTCCAGACCCTTCCCAGGCTTCTCCACTCTGCTCACGCTAACCGCGTCAGGCTTGATTACATACAAGTTATGATAACACTCACTTTATTCAGTAATTTTTATACAAACAGGTACTGCCTCGTACTTTCTAGCCTCCATTATTGAGGGCCATGGAGATGGTTAATACAACTGTCTCCAAAGAGCTTGTGGTCAGAAGAGACGGGCAAAAAAGTGAGAGTTGCTGAACTACAGGGTAGTCACTAAGAGGAAGCTAGCCCAGGGTAAGGGAAGAGGTAGCACTCAGTTCTCTAGAAAAGGGCACAGAGGAAGAAAAGCAGGTTTGAGGAGAACAATAAGCTCTGTCATTTTGGGCATGTTCTATTTGAAGTAGATACAAGACCTTCAGGTGAAGATGTCCGTTAAGTCTCAGACATAGAAGCCTGGAGATCAGAGGGAAATGTGGGCTGAACTTTTGAAGTTACCCGAATACAGGGGCAAATTGAATCCTAAGACCGTCCAGAGATCCTGGGTAGAAGGAGAAGAAGGTTAAAAGGGGGTTTGAAGGAATTCACTTAAGGGATGAGGGAGAAAACACTGAGTAATTTCTGAAAATGTCTCTCCTACTTGGAGCGTTAAAGGCACAAAGGAAGTGGCATTCACTCATGCCCGCTGTTCCCCACATCTGAGCTGTCTTCCTATAGTGCAATCTGCCCAGGCAGGCAGCAGCCGGACATTGCTCTTTGCTATTGCTAGGAAAAGAACAAGAAAGCTGAATGTCATGGCCACTGCCATTAAAGCATAACTTAACTCTCCTCCAGGTCGTTCAGGGTCCTAGTAAAGTCAAAGCAGAAGCTGTGGGATCTTGGCACATCCACAGTTCCTGAATGGATTTTTCTATCCTCATCCATAATCTTGGAGGGAAGATACTGCTCATTAAGTGACATTCAGAGAAAAGCAATCTGTGCTCCTAAGACAGAGGTTCCCTGGGGATCACCAAGGCAGCAGGAGTGGGGTTGGAACGAAATGTCCAGGTTCCCAAAGAACTTCCAATGCAGTGAGGAGCCCCAAATAGGCTGATTGGTTAAGAATAAACTCTAGACTCTGTACTTGGGAACTAGAGAAACAGTATGTGGATCTGTATCCGGCAAGAAAAAAAAAACATCAAGACAAAAATGTGTAATTGTAATGATAGTGTCCAGAAGTATAACAGGCAGCTTGAGCTTCCAAATTATTAATTGTGTTGAATTAACTCAGTGATAAATAAGATGATTAATTAGTGATGAGTATCATTTTAAAGCTCCAGGCAGGGAAAAAGTAGCATGATTATTATACTGTGGATCTTTGTCAACTTGCTGTCTTCAAGGCTAATCCACAGTATATGTGTTTCCCTGGGAAATCTGAGAAAACAATATGAGTTGCCCTTGGATCTCTTATCTGAAAACATTTGTTAAAACAAAACAAAACTCTCGAGTCTCCAGCAACCAGTCAGATGTTCTAACAGGGTTCTCAAGCCACTTGTACCGGAGGAGGCTCCCAGAGAGGTATTTCTAAGTAACACAGATGAGTTATTGTCAGGGGCCTGGGTATCTAAAGACTTCAGGCAAACACTATCCTTATCCTGTTAATAGAGAAGCCCAGAGCCTTGATAAGTCCCCCCGTATCTCTCTGGAACAAGTTCACCCAGAGAGAAAACACAGGAAGAGACGGGTCCCTGCTGCCAATAAGGCTCACTGATGCTGCGGGCAGCAGGGAAAAGGTTGGAAATTGGAAGAAAATCTGAGAACTGCATGCAACAGTATCCTTTCTGGAGTGCTTTTTCTCATCTGTCTGGAAAGCAGTCACATGATTTGTCCTAAACAATTTCTGCAATCTTGCGCCCTAAGAATAAGGAAGGAAGGTTGATTTTCTCATTGGATCTTCTTGTCATTCCTATAAAGAACAGATATCAACATGTCCCATTTTCAGAAGGAAAAGCAGAAACTTCATTTATTTGTCCAGCAAATACCTATTGAGTACGTTGTAAATACCTGCACCTACTACGTGATAAACATAAGATTTGATCTTTTCCCTTACGCAGCTTGCAATTTGAGGGGGGCAGATAATAAGCAAGAAAACCCAGTTTCAAAATTTAATAATGCTGAGAGATAATAGATATCGTAGATTATGTTATTTGTTCAAAATATTTGCTGTCTCATTCCCTCTAAGGTAGCTCCCTGCTGCCCCTCCCTGTGGGAAGCATATTCTTATCTCACTGTGATCAAGCTTGGACATATGACTGGCCTCGACCAATGAACCAAGAGTGGAAGTTATCTATGCTTCCTCGTCTAGACAAAAGTTTGAGGAACCACTGTGCGGTTTTGCCAGCACCTTTTTCCTTCTGCCTCACAAATGGAGTGTCCCAGACGAGGTTGCTTTTTCTACCTGCTTCCTACCTACATGGAGGAGACCTCAGCCTCCCCGCAGCCCTTATGAGTGTGACAAGAATGAGAAACAAACCCTTCAATGCTATAAGCCACTAAGATATAGGGACTGCTTGTTATTGCAGCATAACCTAGTGAAATCTGTTAATGCAATGCGTATGTTTGTATGTTAAGATGAGGAACAGAAGGGGACCCTTTAGATCAAGCTTGTCCAACCTGCCACTTGTGGACAGCTTTGAATGCAGCCCAACACAAGTCCATAACATTTCTTAAAACATTTGTGAGATTTTTTTGCATTTTTAAAAGCTCATCAACTATCATTAGTGTTAGTATATTTTATGTGTGGCCCAAGACAATTCTTCCATTGTGGCCCTGGGAAGCCAAAAGATGGGACACCCCTGCTTCAGATGATCTGTGGGAGCTTGTCTCAGGAGCTGACTTTTTTTTTCTTGAGACAGAGTCTTACTCTGTCACCCAGGCTGGAGTGCAGTGGCGTGATCTCAGCTCACTGCAAGCTCTGCCCCCTGGGTTCACGCCATTCTCCTGCCTCAGCCTCCCTAGTAGCTGGGACTACAGGCACCTGCCACCACGCTTGGCTAATTTTGTTTTTGTATTTTTTGTAGAGACGGGGTTTCACCATGTTAGCCAGGATGGTCTCGATCTCCTAACCTTGTGATCCACCCTCCTCGGCCTCCCAAAGTGCTGGGATTACAGGTGTGAGCCACCGCACCGGGCCAGGAACTGACATTTTTATTGATGCACATGAGGTCACTGTGTATCTAACATAGTCACTAAGTTTCCTCAAGCTTGTTTGGACTATTTCTCCACTGATGACTCTGTGTTCACACAAAGCTGGATTCTGAGTAAAATTCACAAAGCCCATGATGGTAAGATGCATAACTGGATTTCCATGCAGATTCATGAAAATTCCAAATGATTTCTCAAACATTTGTGTTTGGATTAAGTCCAAAGCAGGATTTGCCTCAAGCTCCTTGCTCCTTAATTTGAAGTCTGTATGGATCATCAGGAAAATGAAATCCATACGTTCTTCATTTATTCATACTTACTTCATCAAAATACAGTTTGAAAGAATCACTTGATGCTTTAAGCACTTGAAATCATATTTTCCTTCCCAAATAGGGAAACTGCCTGTAGTCTGCGCCTCAAAGGAAGAAAATGTGTTCATCTTTTCTTTTGCAGTGTGGTGAGGTCTCGGCTCAGCCGTCTTCTCTCTGTTGGACTCAATAAAAACGTTTTCCAAATCCAGCCTGCATTATCATCACCACATTGCAATCTACCAAATTAAACCACAATGTCCAGCCATCAGAACAAAATACATTTCTTTCAAAAAAATGAAAGATTCAAAGCTAAAGAGTCCAACATTTCCCCCAGGCATCGACACTTTCCACTGACAGTCCTTTTCTTTGCAACCAGACAACTTCAATGTTTCTATCTTATTTCTAGCTGATAAGAAAAGTCATTTTGAAATCCTACTTGCTTTCGTATTAGGAAAACATTAAACATTTTTTGGCATGTCATAACTAGCTTTTTCTCCCTCACCCTCACTTATTTTAATCTCTCTCCCTCAATACCAAACCACATGTAATTCCCCAAACATGACCTGTTTCGGTTCCTTTGCAAATGCTGTCCTCACTCACTGGATGCCTTGATCCCCTCAGTCCACCCAGGTGCCTTCGAGATTCTGCTGAAAGGCTCTGTGGTCCCCGTGCAATTACATGCTTCATCTCCAGTGTTTCCATGTGGCTGTACACATATTTCCACGCACATTTGTCTCATGGTATCATTATTTATATTCAAAGTAATCTCCTCCAATAGATTTTGTCCTATTTGAGGGCAGTAAACAGGCCTTCCTTTGTCTTTGTTTCTGTCTCAATGCCAGATAAGAGACCTTCAATCACTGTTCAGTGGTTGAATAAATGGTGAAATCCATGCAGGGCTGAGTGATGTTTAATAGTCATTACCATATCATTACTGTATCTATACTACGTAGATATTTACTATATCCTTACTATATCTATAGTGAGAAAATATATATTCTAGGTTGGGGAAGTAGGGATTCAAGTTTCGTGTGTAATAAAATATATCAGAGTTGGCATTTTTTCAAATTAGTAATTAAAAAATACTGTTGCTGAAATGAAAGCAGAAAGAAAAGAGAGACTGCCAATTATCCAGAGTATTCAGACAACGTGGAGATAGTCTAGATAGGGGAGGCAGTGAGTCCTCCACAGCTGCATAGGTCGGCTGTGCTCCATGTTAATTATGCTTTTATAATTTTTCCAGGATTTATTTTCCCCTTACATCTCTAGACCTTGTTGCTAACCCAATTTAAGTCTTTGAAAGTGCTGAATTTTAGATAACTGAACTGAAGGCGTAGTTTCTGGGGGGAGGCATGGGAAACACCAGGCAGTTTTTTCATCACTTTTCCCATATAAATGCTCTCTGCTTATTTATATTTATACACACCATGTATGTTTATATGTGTATACATATGTATGTATATATACACACACATATGTACACACATATATATTTTATATACGTGAGAGTATATGTATACATGCACACACACATATATAGGTAATATTGTATGTGTGTGTGTGTGTGTCTATGTTCATTTAACCTTGGATGTGAATATATTATCAGGTCAATTCAAAACCAACCTTCTAATTACCATGTTGCCCTAAAGGAAAATTCTAGATTCCTACTGTGTGCAAGATAAAAAAATTAATGCATTAACCACACATTATTACAATAATAAGAAATACCATAAAAGCTGTACAGATTCTGGCCTTCACGTTTTGAGTACCAAAAAGAAGAAATTGATGATTTAGAAAGGAAATGAGAAACTAAGCAAGTAATTCAAACAAAATGCATGTGTCTTCTTTTGAAATAATGAAAGAATTCATTAAAAGTTTTCTTATTGACCTCTCCTTGCCTCAGAACTTTGAGAAGCCCGTCCAATTTTTTCTGTTTGTTTTGTTAAAACCATGGGCTGAGCAGTCTAGGGAGAGCTCAGGGGTAACAGGGGAATAAACTTCGTTGGGTATTTCAGAGTCAGGAAAACCTTAACTCACATTAAAACTAAGCACTGAGAAGTAGGAAACGGTGAATCTTATCTCCTAAAGAGTTTTATAGTCATCAATGCCCAGAGTAAGCTGATGGACTGGGAGTGGGTGACCTTAATAGATATAACTATGTATGGGTTCATTGTACCATGAAATTAAATTTTAAATCTGAATTGATGAACAAAAATGCTGGTTTGATATTTTTGAACAATAGCTTTAATAATTTTGTAACTATTTCCTTTCCATAATAATTGATCTAAATTTGGGACTATGCAAGGAAGCTCCCCTTTTCCAAAAGACTGTAGCTGAGCTCTGCCACTAATTAGTAAATTTTAAATGTAAGTAAAATTAGTACATTCAAAATGTTTCTGAAATAATGGGACTGATTACCATGGATTAGAAGGATCTCCATATCTTCATCCTTTTTTTTTTTCTTCTTCTTGCTCCTTTACAGAGACTGTCTTCTCCTCCCTCTTGCTGTGCTATTGATCCCCCTCCAGTCTTTAGGACCCTATTGCATTACACATCTGCACTTTTTCATAGCTCAATCCGTCCCTGTCCGCTCTTCCTCAGCTCAGGTTTCTCTTCTTCTGGTCCATGCAAATATGCTATTTCTTCTCCTTTATTTCATAAGAAAGACAGTTTTAAAAGGGGTCTACATTTTTTTCCTTCACTTTTCCATCACATGCACACATGTATTGACACCAAGTAACAGCTTCCTCTACAATCTCTTAACTAAATTGCAGAATCCAACGGCCTCTTTCCAGTCCTCATCCTACTGCTTTTGCTTTCCTTCTGTGGGCATTGCTAAGGCTTCTCTTCTTAAGAACCTTTCCTTCTGGCTTCTAGGACAAAGATTCCTGCTCCTTTGTTTATGACTTTTTCCTGTTTGCTGTGTTTTCTCCCATATTCCCCAAGGTCCTACTTGGTCCTGATCTTACTTACTCTGCCTTCCCCCATTTCTCCTCATCAGTCTCATGCTTTCTCCACCACTGCTTCAGATGGCTTCCCAAACTGCACCCTCTATTCTGGCCTCTCATCTCAGCACTTGTGCCATAATCCTATTTGTCTTCTTGACATTCTCACGTGGATGTCCTCCTAGCCTCTCAGAATCAGTAGGACTAAAACCCAAAACATAACCTATTTCCCCATACCAGCAACTGATTCCAAGATAGAAAGAACAAGATACATAAAAATCTTGAGAAAAGCTCTTGCTGAATTTGTTTGTTTGTTTGTTTGTTTTGAGATGGAGGCTCTGCCACCCAGGCTGGAGTGCAGTGGCACGATCTCAGCTCACTGCAAGCTCTGCCTCCCAGGTTCAACGCCATTCTCCTGCCTCAGCCGGAGTAGCTGGATACAGCCATCCGCCACCACGCCCAGCTAATTTCTTTTTGTATTTTTAATAGAGACAGGGTTTGACTGTGTTAGCCAGGATGGTCTCAATCTCCTGACCTCATGATCCGCCTGCCTTGGCCTCCCGAAGTGTTGCAATTACAGGCGTGAACCACCATGCCTGGCCTAATTGTTTTTGTTTGTTTTGTTAAAACCATGGATTGAGCATTCTAGGGAGAACTCAAGGGTGGCAGGGGAATACACTTCATTGGGTGTTTCAGAGTCAGAAAAACTTTAATTCACATTAAAACTGTGAGCACTGAGAAGTAGAAAACAGGAATTCTTATCTCCAGAAACTTCCAAGTTCTGAGAAGTGAAGAGCTGGAGTAAGGAATGTATGGAGAGACTAACTGTACCAGTTTCTCTTCAGGGTATTTTAGGGTTTATTTACTTGTATCTTTACTTACTATTCATTCATTTATTCATCTATCTATTCACTTATCCCTGCTATTCCTCATTCATTCGTAAAGCATTAGTTATGAAAATTATTTGTGCAGGAATATAAATATCAGTAAGACATAGTCCCTGACTTCAAAGAATTTCATAGGAAGGGACAAAAATTGCATTAAACTTTTCAGATCTATGATAGAAATATTCAACATTTGAAACCAAGTAGGAGATGGCCAGGACCACTGGGGACAGATGAGTTTAGAAAATGTTCAAAACTAGTTGGTACAAGACACATAATGAAGGATAAGTTGGTATTCATCAGGTACGCAGGCTTGAGATGCTGCCTGAACAAAGGCATCAGGATCTTCAACAGCCTGGTGTCCCAACTACACAGAGGCAGGGAGACTGAGAGCTGAAACGACAGCAGTAGGCATGGCCGGATAGTGAAGATGCTTGTTCTCACCATGCTTAGGAGTAGAAGTTTTATCCTGTAGTCTTTGGGGAGTTCTGAACAGTTTGAGATGGGAGCGTCCTCACTAGAAAGTGGATTAGTTTCCTAGGGTAGGCAAGTACCATCAATGGAAGGCTTAAAACAAGAGAAACATTCTTGCACGGCTTTGGAGGTTAGCGCAGTTCCCAAGGGCCACGCTCTTTTTGAATCCTCTAGGGGAGGTTCTTCCTTGCCTATTCTAGGTTCTGTTGCCCCAGGCACTCCTTGGTTTACAGCAGCCCATACCACCGACCTCAGTCTCTTCATGACGTCACATTTTCTCTTGCTGTCTCTGGGTCTCTCCTCTTCTCACCAGTCATAATGGCTTAGGGACCACCTTAATAACCTTAGCTTAGCTTGATTATGTTTGCAAAGACCCTATTTTCAAATAAGATCACATTATCAGGTACTGAGTATTAGGAATTCAACCTGTCTTTTTAGGGGAAACTATTGTTCAAGCAATAACAGGGAGATGTAATTTTATTTTCTCTTCGGGCTCCTGCTACCATCACCCTGCTCAAGTCTAATATTGACTGTTCAGACTTTAGGCTCTAGTCCAGTGAAACTCGCAGCTTCCTTTATTTTACTCCTCTTGAAGAAGTTGGAATAGTTTCCAATTTTCAAATAGAACTGTATTAAATGCTAAAGAGGAATAAAAGGAAATTATTGAGGAAATGTCATCGGTATAACAATAATTTAGTTTCCTAAGTACAGATGTATTTGTCTACCATCCTGTTCAGAAACGCAAAGAGGTTTATTTGGTTTCCGAATCTCTTTCCACTAATCATGCTACCATTACCACCAGTACTGTTTCTTCTACCACCACCACCACTATTGCTGCTCCTGTCGCCACCAGCAGATTGCTGGCAGCTATCATATATGAAGTGTATATCTTGTGCCAGTCACCATACTAGTTGCTTTATTTAACATGTTTCATTTAATCCTTATCAAAATAAATAAAAGTGATGAGGTGTTTATCAATATCCCATATTATGGATAAGGAAACTAAAAACTTGGATGGAAATAAAGGAGCTTCCCTAAGATTACACAGCAAGTAAATAACAGAACAGGCCATCCATATCAGATAACTCAAGGAGAAGCAGCAGGTTTTTGCTGCATGGAAGAAACCAGGGTCATGCATACAAAGATACCTTGATGCCTGACTTGCTGTAGGTCACACTAAATGTTGGACACACCCAGGCTCATGTCCTTTCTGCCCCTAAGTGTTTTCTCTACTTTTTATCTAACGAAGTGCTTGGTTGAGATGGGAGCATAGCCTTTCTCATCTCAAAGCCCTTCCCCAGAGCCAAGACTCATAATTCTCTTAAACAGAACATTCTATGGGGAAAAGTGGGGTGGGATAAGTGTTGATCTGACATGTGGTCACCCCAATATGGGCCAAAGACAAATTAATAGGTGATATTTGAATGTCATTTATTTCTTGCCATTCTCTTACATTAAAGACTCTGGGCAGTGAGGAGGAAAATAGTAAAAACTCAACTGCATCCTTCTCTCATGTGGTTTTGAGAGGATTCTTCATGCGTTGTGTAGGTTTATGTTGTGCTCATTTCCAACAACTGAACCAGCCAAACCATCTTCAGATGTAAAATAATTCATCAGTTCTGGATTTAGTAGAGCACTGCCAATGCAAGAACATAGGCCACATCCCAATGAACTATGCCTATCCCTGAGAATCATCCTATAGCCACCCCATTCTACCATACCCTCAGTGGGGATGATAGCTAGGGCAGACAGCCCCTTTCACAGATTTTAGAGATTAGGATAACAGTTCTTTATCATCATCCACATTTATGGGGCATGTGTCATGTTCTAGGCACATCTTCAAATGTGTTATATATCTCACAATAACCCTGTAATATCGGAAATACTATTTGCATATTTCAGATGAATGCATTGAAATGGTGTTAGGTGGGTAACTTATCCAATGTTGCACAACTAGTTAAGTGACAGAGCTAAGTTGCAAAACTTAGATCAAGCAAACGCCATGCTTTGCTTAGCATTCACAAATCTGTATTTGGGGCAGCATGGCCTTGCTTTCTGTGCAAGACCCAGGGATACCATTTCCCATCAATAGATCTGTTGTGCCTTTTGCTCCTCTTTGTGCTAGGTTCCCACCCTGGACACCATCCACTGCTTATAGATTTAGATTGCCTGTACCTTTTAGTGTGATCTTGAACCTCCCAACACTGACTTCAGTCTACTAACAGGCCTAACTCAATTAGCCTCTGCTTTTTGCCTATCTTTCCAGTTTGACCTGAAGTCAGAGATGTTAAGTGCAGCCTCATATTCTGTATTCATGGGATCACACTGCCTCTCTTTCTACAGAGCCTTACACTCTGCAGTAAAGCCTCTGTCTTGTATTCTGTGCCATCCGCCATACCCACTGCAGAACCATTTCTTATCCTTCTTATTCTTCAGGTGCCCCTTACTGGCCCAAACAAAGAGACTAATGAGAAGGACTACATGGCAGTGTTAATGAGAAATCAGAAACCAGACATTTTGAGGAAAAGCCACATTGACCAAGAGTTGTCAACAACTTTCTCCCAGAGGCAGTGACTTTATTTCCAAAGATCATAATCACCCAACTTTGAAGTCTTCAAAATCTCTTCTTCCTGGTGTGTGTGTGTGTGTGTGTGTGTGTGAAAGAGAGAGAGAGAGAGAGAGCATAATTATTTATTTGAACAGGGAAATACAATCTTCAGAGAAGCAATTACCATGCAGAACTGACAGCTCTTGCTTCCTAAGTTCAAATGGTGTATTGCAGCTTCTGCAGATTGGCTCATTTTCCTCTATCATCTAAATGCCCCAGATCTTCCTTGGTGCTCAAGTGCAAAGCTGCTCAAAGAAGATGAAGTATCCACCCAGCTCTTTGCCAAGGAAGCAATTACTTATAGCCCTAAGAGTTTTCTGTAGCACAAGCAATAATAAGGGCTTATATCATCATCACTACCACCATCATCATATCATCTTATTTGGCATTTTACAGTGCAATCACAAAATGTTTTCACAGAGAATTTATACTTTGATCCTTATTAAAACTACCCCATGATTTAGGCATTGCTATCCCCACTTATATAGATGAATATGGAAATCGAAAGAGGTCAAACTACAAGAGAATAGAATCTGTGCTAACCCCCTGGCCTCCTAACTTCTAGACCTGACTTGTTCCTTTATATCATGTTGTCTGCAGTCAGAGCTAGATGATCCCTTACACAGGCAAGCAATGTGATATAGTGGTTGGGAGCAGTAATTTTGGAGGGAGACAAAATTAATCAAATCGCCTTAGGGTTCAAATCTTTGCTTCTGTGCATGCGAGTTGTGTGGCCTTGGATATGTTTTCAATTGAAACTCAGTTTCCTCACCTAGAAAACTGTGTTAATATGTCTCCTTATGATACTGGAGAGAAAATTAAATAAAACTATTCCCGTAGAGTAGTCAGGCTCAGTGCAGTGCTTGATACAAAGCAAGTGCTCAATAAATGGGAATTCTATTACAAGAGATCCACAATCATCCTTCTTCAATTCATGACTATGTAAAAGCTCTAAAAATCAAAAAGATATATAATTTATTTAATCACAAAACCCAAACAAAATAAGCCTGAGGCTAACTTTGTATTTCTTATCTTTAATGAAGTTGTTTTTAACTTCATTTATGCAACTTAGCTGCGCTGCAGAATTATCACTACCTTTGCTGCCATAAACCCCACCAGGAGTGTTACATAATATTCAATATATGAAATATGTTACCTTTCTAAAATTTTAAGCTTCTGAAACACAACTTTCTAGGAGAGTGTTGGCAAATGACTCTGGGTTCACGCTTCCATACAGGTGATACTAGCATTAGTAAAGGGTGTTAGTATTTTTAGTATGTCAAATTCCTTAGGTATTTATTTCTTTGACCTGCTGGGGATGGACTATCTTGCCCCTCAATGTGGAGTTCTAGAGGCCTGGAGCTGAAATGGAAAAGATAACCTGACAAAGGGTTAGCCATAAGGGTGACTGAGAGGTAAGGCTTGTCAGGTGCCTGAGAAAACAGAGGAAGGACACAGAGGGCAGCGGCCAGAGAAAGGAGTTGTGCCAGAATGGGCCCTCCAAGAAGCAGACACCAACCCAGAGTTAAACCTGCAAGAGACTGAGTGGAGGAACCACCTGCAAAGGATAAAGGGAAGGGGGAGCAAGAGTAGGCGAGGAAGGTCCACAGACCACAGTGCTGGTCCGGCACCTGTGAAAGGAGAAAGAAGAGAAAGAAGGGCTCACTAGGAAAACCCTCAGGTGGCAGCAGAGTTCTGAGAAAGTTTGAGCCAGGCTGATGGGGAGCCCGGGAGTACATCTTTATTAACAAAGTCCTGGTATAGGCAGGAATAGACCAGCTCTAGTGCTTTCTATGATCAGCCATTGGCTTGGAGCACCCTGGAGAGACTGTGGTCTCAGTATGGGCAGATCTGAATGGACAGCACCTGGAGGTTGTCAGCCAACTACATCCCCCCAGCAGTTTTCTTGCAGGAAGGTCTGAGCGGCATAGCTCTATAGCAACTATGAAAGTCAAATTTTGTCAGAGGAGGCATTCTGAGCCAGGCAGAAATGCATCAAAATGAGAGCAAATTAAAACTAAGTAAAGCGAATGAAAGTATACAATAAGCCAATTTCTAAAGACCTCAGAGGTTATTCCCAATTTACCTCTCTGGGCAGTGGATTTGTGCTTTGGCCCAGGTGACTTAGGTACATGGCAGGGATTCCGATTTGTTAGGAATTTGTTTTTGGTTCATCTCACCGTCCCCAGAAAAGAGAAGAGGCTATTGGGTCACACACCAAATCCCTGTGGTCATCTAGGGTAATCCATCACACCATCGCTCCTCTCTTCAGTCCTTTTTCAGAATGCTGTTTATGGAATTCCAGCACAGCACCCCACACACAGCAGATTCCCTGGAGCTACAGTCCATGGTCTAGCGCTGATCCTGGACATTGTTGCTTGAACACAAGGAGACCCTGTGTTCACTTCTGTGCGTTGAAATTACTGCTCAGGGCTCTGTCCTCTAGAGATTACCTCTTGGGTCTGATAGCTCCACTCAAAGCTGAAGGCCTTCTCTTTCTCTCTCCTTCTTTTGGACTTTTCCAGCACTCTCTGACTTCAACAGAATGCTCATTTAAAAGAAATACTTTAGAGTCTTATTCTGAGCTGAAGATTTTGGAACTAGTCTTTATCTAGGACAAGGAAACTTGCTGGTGTTGGCAGACAATACTGTTCAAGGGAACGGAAATCTGTGTCAATCGATGTTTTCCTCAAAGATCAAAATAGCACTAATATATTTAGTGTTACTGAACTTCATTAAATATGTATTGGTTCTTTTTATTCTCAGCTTAAAATCATTGTAAGAGTATTCTGCATGCAAATGAGTATTTAGAAATGATGAACACATTGAGGCTCAGATTGCAGTAATGCCCCGTTTCCAAGCATGAGGTGTTTGCCCAACCTCAGGCTTCATTCACAAAATTAAGATGCAAGGAGCACTGTATTCAGGGCCTTAATATGACTCTTGGCACAACTCTTGATGGACTAATTTCCTGCAGACTGAGTAGTCATGTGCCCTCCTAATGCCAAAGGAAATTGAGATGTGCATTGAGCAAGAACTTTGGTAAACTATAAGCAAGAGTAATATTTGGACAATGCCATTTTGAGGCAAGCAGGACTTGAAAAACGAAATTGCAGCATGTATTTCTACAGACAGCCCCATCTGGCCCTTCTTAAACAGCCCATGTCTGCCCCTCAGTTTGCCTTTCAGGAGAAAGAGTATAGCCCGGAGCTACGTGGGTTAGGAAAAAGATGACTTTTTAATTACCAAGTTAGCCAAGTTATGAACATATCTATAAATTAAAGGAGGATACGTCATAATCTTTGAAGTCTCTTGCAAGGCAAAAGTTCCAAGAGACTCATAAATAACATTTAGAAGATGATTGTGCAGGAGTGAAAAAACACAAAGTTCAAGTTGTTCAGCCTCATTGATGGCTTGACTAAAGTTTGTTCTCTGACGTATAGATATGGCCATTTGAGTTTTGATTGGAAAGATTATTTTTCTTCTCACCACCAGGAGAAAATGGAGCTTATGCCCATCAAATTCTAGGTGAATTTATAATGGAGCAGGAGATTTGCAGTCATCACCTGTGATCAAGGTGATCCTGCTTCCTCTATATCTCTCTACCTTTTCCTGTCTATAAAATAGGGTCAATAAATATGAGCCTCATGTGGCTGATATATGATCTAAATGTGATAACTGACCCAAGTTGCCTGCAAATATGATGTGATCAAAAAACAGCAGTTCGCTCCCATACACAAACACCAGAATCAATATGGGTTATAGCATCCCTGTGTCATTCTTTATAATTTAGAAGGATGAAAGAATTGGGCCTTAAAAGGGTCATGGGAGGCACAGGCATAACCAAGCAGACGTGAATGGTGTTTTGTAGGTGTGCAATAAACTCCCAGAGAATATATATGTTCAAAGGTGAAAATCAATGCCACTTTCCTCCAGGACAGTACACCTCTCAAAAAGGGAAAATTGGCTTTGTACACAGAAGGCAGAGAAATGTTCTTCATGTACATCTGACAGCTGCACTAACACGTGGTTCCAGGGACAGATCACGCTATTCTGGAGCCAGTAGTCAATAGTGAACATCAACTCTGAGAGTTTTGCCAAGAGATACTACAATAAAGTTTAAGAGCCATTATGCTGTCTCTAGAAGAATGCCCAGAGACCTGCGTAAAAGCATAGCCATTAAAATGTAGCAATTTTTTAAATGCATGATATTAGTAATCTACTGCTATGTAACAAAGTAGTCTAAACTCAGAGGCCCATACAGTCCTCTTGCAGGAAGGTCTGAGTGGCATATCTCTATGGCCACTACAAAAGTCAAATTTTGTCAGAGGAGGCAATTTGAGCCTGGCAGAAATGCATCAAAATGAAAGCAAATTAAAACCAAGTAAAGCAAATAAATTTTTAATAGCTCAGTTTAATAGCTCAGTTTTGCTCAGAAATCTAACAGCAGTTTAGCTGGAAACATTTGGTTTAGGGTTTCTTACAAAGTTGAAGTAAAGCCATTGACTGGGATTGCAGTTCTCCAAACTCAACTGGGGAAGGGTCTTACAACGTCAGTCATGTGCTTTCTGTCTGGCTTTGTAGCTCTTCTCTCTATAGGATGCCTGAGTGTCCTTACACCAAAGCAACTGGTCCTCCTCTCCCCAGGGCTGCTCATGACAGGGCAGCTGGCTCCTTTCAGAGTGATTGAAAAGACACAGAGAGGGCCAGGCATGGTGGCTCACACCTGTAATCCTAGCACTTGAGGTGGGTGAATCAAAAGGTCAGGAGTTCGAGACCAGCCTGTCCAATATGGTGAAACCCCGTTTCCACTAAAAATACAAAAAAATTAGCTGGGCATGGTGGTGCATGCCTGTAATTCCAGCTACTCAGGAGGCTGAGGCAGGAGAATCACTTGAACCCAGGAGGCGGAGTTTGCAGTGAGCTGAGATTGCACCACTGCACTCCAGCCTGGGTGACAGAGCAAGACTCTGTCTCAAAAAAAAAAAAAGAAAGAGTCCACCCAACACAGAATCCACAATCTTTTTATAACTGTATATTGGAAGTGACATCCCACCATTTCTACTCTATTCTACTCACCAGAAGTGAATCACTGAGTGTAGCCTACTTTCAAGGGGAGGGGAATTATTTTCCACCTCATGAGGAAAAGAGAATCAAAGAAGGCATAGACATATTTTCAAAACCATCACATGTATTGAAAGAAAGGATTCAATTAGAGATTGGTGGGCATGCTATGAAAAATCATAGATGAAAAGGAGATAATACAATCTGAACAAACTCTGTTATCCATTCTGAATAAGAAATTAGTGAGATTTTGAACTGTCTGGGTGAGACCACTGTGTTCATGGAACATATTCCTTTTTATGTCTAGACATAGACTTCATTTCCCCACCTCCTTTACAGAGACTGTAAGAGTGAATTCTAGCCAATATGGGAAGAAGAGGTATTGATCCGTACTAGGCCTTCCCTGTAGAAACTTCTTCCACACCCACTTTTTAAATCTAGTGAGTGGAAATATTAATTGGAGAAAACTGAAGGACCTAGAAAAGAGTAGAGACGTTAAAGAAATTAGTGCTAGTTCCCAAATTTGCAACTGGAAGTTAGCCTGAGCAGGAATTCTGATGTGAATTAAAACTGGCCTAGTTGTCTCATAAAAATTATATTTATGGGTTTTTTGAATAAAAAGAAGTTGACCCTTCTGGTTTTGAAGCCTGAAATTTACATTTGTCTCATCTGAATTCCTCCCTTAGGAAACTGACCCTCAGGCAGGGGACTGAAACTTACCAGATTACAGCAACCAGACTCTGAGACACCAGACCCCTTGTTCCTCATGATTTCTTCCTTACCCCTCCTTAATTCCTGTTTTACCTTCTTCCCTGCTATATAAACCCATCAATGTTTTAGTTGGTTGGGAGGCAGATTTGAGACTGATCTACAGTTCTTCTTGGCTGTAGCACCCGACTAAAGCCTTCTTCCCTAGGGATACTCATTGTCTTGGTGATTGGCTTTCTGTGCTGCAAGCAGCATGACCTAAACTGGCATTTCAGTAACAGAATAAACAGTAACCCCTGGCATTTCAGTAACAGAATGAACATGAGCAAAAACAGCCTTTTGATTGTTTATTGGGGCTTGTTTATTATAGCAACTGCCACAACTTATTCTAACCAATTCACTGTCTTTTAAGGAAGGTGGTTCAAAGGTAATAGAGTAAATAATGTTAAGTCTTTAGGATGTTCTAATCATGAATTAATAATATTATACTTATCTAAAGACTTTTGAAGACATTCAAGAGTAAACTTGCAAAATAGTTATTTAATACCTATACCCTATGATTGATGAGTTGCTAGTCATATGCTGATTCTTGAAGTGTACTATGGGAACTAGACCAGTAATGTATGCTTCCATACTAATTATGATATAGAATCCATGATAGAGCATACAATTATTAATCAATGGAATGTATATAATCTGCATGGCCTTAGGGAGAATCAGCATAATGGATAAGGGTATATGTAGTCTTTGCAGTTAGACATGAGATCCTATCTGTTCTACCACTTAAAACTTTCATAACCTTATGTTTCTTATGCAATTTTGTCTCAGTTTCCTAATCTATAAATTGGGATTATGACAATAGTAATTATAATAACAATAATTATAGTATTTACCTAAAATTATAGTGAGGATTAACTGAGATAATATGTATCAAATATGCAGAAACTTCACATAATAAGTGCTTGAAAAGTATTAGTCATTATTATTATCATTGTTGTAGTTCATGTTATTTTGGGGAGGGAAATTCATTTTTGCTAGTCTCCAATTGACTGTTTTTTTGAGAACAGAGAAATAATGTTAGAGATAAGATAGGACTAAAGATTGTAATTAGTTGGAGTTAAAAAGGCCTTTTACTAAGGCTCATAGCAGTAATCATCTACAGGACCCATGGACAGATTTTATTGTGATAGGTGAACTCTGTGGGAAACGATAAGAAAAAATAATCCAAAACATATTTGCCAGATGCAAGAATCTGTGAGTTTTCCATCATAAACTAGGAAAAGGATAATCACTTAGACATCTCTGCCCCTTATATTTTCCCCATGAGGCAGCTGTTATCATGAAGTGCAAAGCTTCAGTAATTTGCTAAGAAAGGTGAAGGTAAAAGCTAGAGCCTGGTGAGGCTGACTTGGCTGCCTCAACTGGTCCCAGAAAGAGCAACTGGTGGATCCAGTGTATTCAGAAGGATTGGACAGCTTAAACATGGGTCATACAGGTACCACACTGGTGAGAAAGAGCAGTCCATCTTAAAAGGCAATATTGGTTCAAGAAGAAATCAAGGTAAGTCTCAAAGTTTTATTGGCAGGATTGTCATTCCAAGAGGTCAGTCCAAGAGGCCAGGCTGATGAAGCAAGGTGTTGAGATGCAGGGGCTCTAACCGAGCAGGTGTGGGTCAAACTTTGAGCTGAGGCAGGGTCCAACTTTGAGCTGAGGGTGGAAATGATGGAACATCAAGACAGAAGGATAGTTATATTATCTGGGTCAGTGGTGATGCTTAGAGTGGGGAAGTGGGAGTGAATATTAACAAATGCTCTGCCTGCCTTGCCACATCAGGAACTAGATCAAGTTGGCAAATATCTGTCAGAGCTGAGGACTATTATTAACTTCCTTCAGAAGCCAGAATTGCCCAAAACCTATAGGTAGGCCTCCTCAATAATGGATATAGCCAAGGAGAGCTGAGAAATGTCAGGACAGAGGAAATGATCACAGATTGACAGTTGCTCAAAAAGCTGTAAACAAGTCAAAGAAAAGCCCACCAAAGTGATAGAAGCTACACTCCACAATGAAGAACTCTCATGACTTTCTGTGGGCTAAACATCAACTTCAAAATTCAGGAAGCAAAGCCTCCAGAAATTATAAAAAACTTATCAGTAGAGAGGAACTTACTAGGCCTATCTCAGCTAGTGATAGATCAAAAGATGGTATTACAGGCAACATTCTCCGATCAAAATGCAATAAAACTAAAACTAGAAACAAAAATAACGTATCATCTAGAAATTTAGAAACTCTTAAATAATTCTTGGGTCAAGGAGGAAATCGGAGAGAATTGGTCCCCATGAAGAAAATAGTATTGGACTCTACATGGTACAATAAAAGCAAAGCTCAGTGGAAAATTTATGGTTCTGAATACTGTTTATATAAATAAACAGAAAGATTAAAATAATTGAATTAAGTATGAAACTCAAGAAGTCAGGAGAAAAAGTCATCCAAAAGAAAACAGAATAAAGATAAAAAGCAGAAAATAATAAAATCCAAAATGATAGAATAAATAAATATATGTAAGAAGTAGTTCTTTAAAAGGTAGCATAGATTAGATAAAACGTTAGCTAATTACAGCACAAATAAAAAAATAAGAAATAAGAATGGAAAAATAACCACAGATGGAAAAGGAAAGAATCTTTAAAAACTACTTTGCTCAACTCTTTGCATATAAATATGAGAACTTAGTTAAAATGGATGCTTTTTTAAGAAACTGTAAGCTGCTAAAACTAACCTCAGAAGAGATCAAAAGTTTCAAACAACCAATATCCATAAAAGAAATTCAGAAAAATTCAAAACAACTAGGCCTAGATGTTTTCACAAATGAATTAAACAAAACTTGAAAACAAACAAACAGACCATTTCAATGTCATTTAAATCTTTGCTACTCAAAGAGTGATTGAGGACCGGCATGTGGGCAGCACCTGGAAACTAGTGAGAAATGGAGAGTCCTGGACTACGCTATCAACCAACTAAAGGAAAATCTAGTTTAACAAGATTTCTAGGAGATTGTAATTGTATGCACATTAAAGTTTGAGAGAGCTGATTTATACCAGGGCTTGGCAAACTATGGTTCATAAGTCAAATCTAGCTCACCTCTTCTCTTCTTAAATAAAGTTTTATTGGAACACAGTCAATACTCATTTATTTGCATACTGTTTATGGCTGCCTTCCCACCATACCAGTAGAGTTGGGTAGTTAAGACAGTGACCATGGCCGGGCAGGGTGGCTCACACTTGTAATATTAGCACTTTGTGAGGCCAAGGTGGGCAGACGACCTGAGGTCAGGAGTTCAAGACCAGCGTAGCCAACATGGTGAAACCCCATCTCCATTAAAATACAAAAAAGTAGCCGGGCATGATGGTGGGTGCCTGTAATCCCAGCAACTCAGGAGGCTGATGTGAGAGAATTGCTTGAACCAGGGAGACAGTGGTTGGAGTGAGCCAAGATCGTGCCACTGTACTACAGCCTGGGGGACAAGAGTGAAACTCTGTCCAAAAAAAAAAAAAAAAAATACAGTGACCATATAGCCCACAAAACCTGAAATATTTATTATCTGGCCCTATAAAGAAAAAATTTACTGACCCTGATTTCTACTGCTCTAGGATATAGGGAAAATGAGAAAAGCTTTCATTTATTTTTATGGTACCAGTTTAACAAAGATTAGGAAAATTATGACACAGGTTGCAAAGACTTCAGACTTGGCGGATATTTCACAAGCAACAGCAAAATAAGATCACTTTCCCTTATGAATAGCAATGCAAAAATGGAACTCTGTTAAAATAATTCAAAAGAAAAATCATAAGATAATTATAATTCTCTCAAGTATCAAAAAGGCACTTGACAAAGTTCAACATCATTCTTGATTTTTTAAAAATTGTTAATAAAATGGGGGTAAATGAAAAGTCTTCTTCAACATTATAATAAAATTTACAAATTTCTATTAAATCTAGCAGGAGGTTTGATGGAAAAACAATAAATGATTTTTTTATAAAATCAGGACCATTATTATTATATGTAGACAATATTGCAATCCTAAGAAATGCAAGATAATCAGTTGATAATTATACAAGCAATAAGATAATTCAGTAAGGTACAGGTATTAGACATCTATTGCTGCTTAACGAATTATCCCCAAATTTGATATTAGCAGCTATTGAAGACTGAAATCCATGATAGCTATTGTCTCAAAATTTAGCATCTTCTATAAAGACTGAATATTTATGTTCCCTCAAAAGTCGTATGTTGAAACGTAATACCCAATGTGATAATGTTTGGAGATGAGGTCTTTAGTAGGTCATGAGAGCAGAGACCTCACGAATGAGATTAGTGCCCTTATAATAGAGGCCTTAGAGAGCTGCCTTGCCCACCCCCACACACACGCTATATAAGGACACAGTGAGAAAGTGTCATCTATGAACCAGGAAATGAGCCCTCACTAGACACTGAATCTGCCAGTGCTTTTGATCTTGCCCTTCCCAGCCTCTAGACTGTGAGAAATAAATTTCTGTTGTTTATAATCCACCCAATCTATGGTATTCTGTTATAGCAGCCTGAACAGACTAAGATAGCAGATTAAAACAGGAAATATTTATCATTTTACACAGCTTCTGAGGGTAGGAATCCAGGATCAGCTTAGCTGGGTTGTCTGGCTCAGGGTCGCTCATGAGGCTGTAGCCAAGATGTTGGCCAAGGCCACAGGCATCTGAAGTCTTGATAGGGGCTGGAGGATTCAGATCCAAGATGGCGCACTCACATGGCTATTGGCAGGAGGCCTCAGTTTCTCCCTGGCTGTTGGCCTCAGTTCTTTGCCACATGGGCTTCTCCACAGGGCTGCCTGAGTGTCCTCACAACATAGCAGCCAGCTTACTCGCAAACAAGTGATTCAAGGGAAAGTACAAATAAGCAGGAAGCCAAAATGTCTTTTATGACCTCGTTTATGAAGTGGCACACGTCACTCTTACAGTAGAAGGCAGACTCTAAGGCTATCCCACACCAAAGGGAAGGGGAATTAAGCTCCACCTCTTGAAAGGAAAAGTATTAAAGAATGTTATAGCATCATGGTACCATATTATATACCATCATGGTATGTGAAACATAATTCATAGACAAAATTAATATAATAGCATTCCTATACAAGGTACTTAAAAAATATGAGATTAAAAAGAAAAAGAAATAAAAATGCACAAAAGACATCAACAAAATGTTCATTTTTAAAAAAGAAAGGAAACCTAGGGCCAGGCGCAGTGGTTCATGACTGTAATCCCAGCACTTTGGGAGGCTGAAGTGGGCGAATCACCTGAGGTCAGGAGTTCGAGACCAGCCTGGCCAACATGGTGAAACCTCGTCTCTACTAAATATACAAAAATTAGCCAGGCATCTTGGTGGGCGCCTGTAATCCCAGCTACTTGGGAGGCTGAGGCAGGAGAATTGCCTGAACAAAAAAGAAAAAAGAAAGAAAGAAAGAAAAAAAGGAAACCTAGATGGTTAATAAGTATATGAAAGATGCTCAAACTCACTAATAATTATGAAAATTTAAATTAAATGAGATACTCTTTTACACACTCTCAGAATGAAAAAATAATAAAGTTTCACAATACAGGTGAAAGGATGAGAAACAGGAAATTCTTAGGCATAGCTGGCGGGAGTATTTTACCTTCAAAACAAGTTGATACTATCTTGGAAGTTGGATGGTGAATTTCCTCACAACCCTTTAATTCTACTCCCAAAGAAACTCTCTCTCCTATACCAGGAGATATGAACAAGAATATCCCTGCCGTCCATCTTTCTTTCTTTCTCTCGCTTTCTTTCTTTCTTTCTTTCTCTCTCTCTCCTTCCTTCCTTCCTTCCTTCCTTCCTTCCTTCCTTCCTTCCTTCCTTCCTTCCTTCCTTCTTCTTTCTTTCTTTCTTTCTTTTTTCTTTCTCTCTCTCTCTCTTTCTTTCCTTCCTTCCTTCCTTCTCCCTTCCCTCTTTCTTTCTCTCTTTCTTTCTTTCTTTTTCTTTCTTTCTTTCTTCTTCTTTCTCTCTCTCTCTCTCTCTCTTTCTCTCTCTCTTTCTCCCTTCCTTTCTCTCTTTCTTTCTCTCTTTCTCTCTTTCTCTCTTTCTTTGATGGAGTTTTGCCTAGGCTGCCGTGCAATGGCCTGATCTTGGCTCACCGCAACCTCTGCCTCCCAGGTTCAAGCTATTCTCCTACCTCAGCCTCTGAAGTAGCTGGGATTATAGGCATGCGCCACTACACCTGGCTAAATTTTTATATTTTCAGTAGAGACGGGGTTTCTCCACGTTGGTCAGGCTGGTCTTGAACTCCCAACCTCAGGTGATCCGCCCACCTCAGCCTCCCGAAGTGCTGGGATTACAGGCATGAACCACCACGCCTGGCCCCATCATTGTTTCTAATAGGAAAAAGTGAAAAGAGATACCCTAAATGTCCATTTCCAGGATGATGGGTAAATTGAGAAGTGCTCCCTCAACAGAATGAATTAACTAGGAACGTACATATCAGCACGGGTAAATTCTCACAAACACATCAAGCAGCCAAAGCAAGCTGAAGAAGAGCACACTTCCGTAAAGTTTAAAAACATTGAAAACAATTCCACATGCTGCTTAAGAATGCATACCTATGTCATAGAAATACTTTCAGAAATGTGTAGGAATGATACACACCAAATGGAGATAATGATTATTTCTAGGAGTGAATGAGAAGAATGTGATAAGAAGAGCTAGATGGGGATTTCAACTTTATCACTGATGTTTTGAAGCAAGTCAAGTGATGGGCACATGGACGTTTGTTTTGTTATTCCTTATGCCTTTTTAAATGTCATTTCATAATGGAGTTTTTAAAAGAAAAGGTAATGGAAGAAAATATCCTATTTAAAATTGCAACAGGGAGGCCAGGTGCTATGGCTCATGCCTGTTAATCCCAACACTTTGGGAGGCTGAGGCAGGCAGATCACTTGAGGCCAGGAGTTCAAGACCAGTCTGGCCAAGATGGTGAAATCCTGTCTCTACTAAAAATACAAAAAGTAGCTGAGTGTGATGGTACACACCTTTAATCCCAGCTACTGGGAGGCTGAGGCACAAGGATCGCTTGAACCCTGGAGGTGTTGGTTGCAGTGAGCTGAGATCGCACCACTGCACTCCAGCCTGGGCAACAGAGCAAGACTGTCTCTAAAAAAAATTAAATTAAACTGCGACAGGGAAGAAGCTAAAATACCTAAGCTAAGAAATTAAAATAATTTCAGAAAGGAGTAGTGATTAATTGAACTACATGTTTTTACATAATAAGTAAAAGGTAAATAAAATGTAAAGATTAATAAAAACTGGGGAAGGTATTTCCATGTTCCAAAGGGTTAATGTTTTTTATACATACAGAGTTCTTTGTTATAACTCATATGGACAATAACTCAGAACAACTACAGACTAAAGTCATGAACTGACAATTTTCAGAAATATAAATAACATTTACATATATAAGAGAAATATCAGAAAAAAACACGAAGTAATAGATTTGTGAATTAGATTGTCAAAGATGTAAACGCTGGCCAGGTTGCAAGGAAGCAGCCACTCTCGTGTGTTATTGTCAAACTGTATGTCAGTGTATGTTGTGCGATTGTCTACAGAGGGGAAGCTGTAATGATCTACCAAGATGTAAAGACCCGGCATCCTTTGACCTAGAAATTCCATCCCTAGGAATCTTTCCTGGTGATAGATTTGCACATGTGTGAAATGGTTTATTATACTGTTTATGATTGCAAAAAGTTGAAATAAGCTAAATATTGCTTCATAGGGGCTTGGTAAATAAAATAGGACACATCCACTGAATTGAATATGAGGTAGTGGTCTTAAAGTGGCTCACCTCTCTGCATACAATGAAGAATGATCTTCAGGATAAATTGTAGAGCAAAAACTGATATGAAGAATAGTGTGTATGCTACCATTTGTAGAGCAAAAAAGAAATAGTGTACATATCTGCTTGTTTATACATAGAATATTCCTGGAAGGAGGCAGATAAAACTAGTGATTGCCTCCAGTAGTATCATGGCACCATAGTAGTAGGGGAAAACCTTGAATCATGTAATGAAAAAAGAGAAACAAGCAAAATTGAAGCCTAAAACAAAGAAGTGAAGAAACCCGATCGGATTTAGCACCAAGTTTTGAATTTAAAAATCCACAGTGCCAGCCATTTGCAAATGGCTAGACGAGTGTTGCTGATGTGCAGTTCTGGCCCTAATTACTTTCTTGCTAACCTCTAAACCTTTCTCCTGAAAGGTTCTGCTGCATAGCCAGTCAGAGAGAGAGAGCAAGGCAGACAGAACCAGAGGGATGTGGCTTATGATCAACATAGCCCCACAAATCCAGTTAGCATCCTGCAACTGCTTACCTGGTGCTTCTGAGTCACTTCTAATGAGAGATAATGATGTCAAGGTGAGGAGGTCTCAGGTGCGTGTCAGGGAAGGATACCAGTGTAGACCAGCTCAATTTGGATTCATTGCACATTGAACTTTTCTCATTTCCTTCTTTGGCACATTTATAGTCATTAGTGAAGAACGGGGAAGCATTGCAAACATGAGCATCAGCGAAACAGACTAGGTTCTCTTTGGATGTACCTGGGAACTGGGGGTTTCAATGAAGAAAAACAATGTCTATCTTCAAGAAGACGCCATAGAGTGAATACCCCTGCATATAAAGGAGGCATGCTTGGTGGGGTGGGGGAGGGGAGGGACAACAGAGAAATTCTATTCAAACTACATAGAATTTGTCCAGATGTTGGCTGAAGACTGTGAGGAATGTAAAGTGAGTAAAGTTGGATGAGCTTCATTAGCAAATGTGGCTCTGGAAACATAGGAAAGCTACATGATTTATCATACCGTTAATTGAAATGTTCAACATGGAACCATTCCATCAGAAATGAACATTTGTTGAGCACCTACAATATGCCAGGCGCTGTCCTAGGTCTTAGGGATGTGTCAGAGAACACAACAACATCTTGATCTTCACCCTGCCTACGTTCTCCTGGCCAGAGAGGGGTGTTGGGGAGAGCGGATGTGGAGAAAATTGATGACACACAAGGAAATAAGCCTATGACATGCTGTTAGGTAATGATCAGAGTCAATTTGCATAGTAACAAAAGAGAAAGACAAGGAGAGGTGTGAGAACAGGGGCTGTTTCAGAGAAGGTGGTCAGGACAGCCTCTCTGATGAGCTGACATTTGATTAGAGACTTCAGTAAAATTACGAACCAAACCATGAGGGAAATGATATTGCAAAGGCCCTGGGGCTGAAACATGATTTTCCACCACACAGGTGAAGAAAAAGTGTTTACAAAATAATGATCAAAACTTAAGACACAAAATGTGTATTTCCTATGATTATGTATGCATAGGTGTATATATATGTGTGTGTTTGCAAGATATGTATTTATATTTACGATCAATTTTTATATATTATTGATATATTATTTATGTTGATAATATATAATATATATAGAAGTGTTTACAAAATGATAAAAATTAAGACACAAAATATGTATTTCCTAAGATTATATATGCATTAGTGTGTATCTATACATACAGACACACACACATACATACATATATATATATGTGTATCAGAAAAGACTACTGAAAAATATAAATCCTTGTAGGACTTCAATGAAGAGACAAAAACTAAGTGTTTCTCAAGAGCAGGCAGTGTCTTCGAATTCTTTGGGTCTGATTCAGCCATGATGGGTATAGGTAGAATCTTAATATCTGATGACTAAATGGATGAATCACTGCAATTTTTGTGAAAATGTTTTATTCACCATTTTAGAAAAATTAAATGTCTGTTTTTAAAAATTACATTTGTGATGACACATTGTATACTCTTCACAGTGGTGGGGTTACTCAGAGGGATATGACTTTAGCTCAGGGCTAGCCCAAAATATACTGGGGAAAAAGACAAAGCTAGAATGTACGGATTATCTAATATCTGCTAGATGTTAGATGCTGGTACATCCATTATTGTGGGCAAGCCACAGAACAGCCCAAGGAGGAAGGTACAGTTAGGCCCGTTTTGCAGTTTAGGATAATGAGGCTCAGAGAGGTTTAGTTTCTAGCCATGGATACAGACCAATAGATGATAAAGCTGAATAGTGAATCTTCTGACCCCACGTTCAGACCTCTGCTGACCACAACGATGCATGGTCTACCCTGGAAGCCTTCCTTCGTGCTCAACTGGGTTTGAATACTGCTTCCCAGGACCCAGTACTTTCAGTGATCCTTCATTTTCTCAAACCCTCCCAGAGCGGCACCTTACTGGGAACGGTTCTCTCTGTCCTTCTCATCTGTGATTTTAGTATCAAAAAATAAGCTGACTCCAAAGCTTTGGAGCCATTCACCCTCTTACTAGCGGTGTGACTCTTGGCAGGTGACCTAACCTTTCCTAGTCTCACTTCTGTCATTTCTAAATGGAGATAACTATGTGTTAGAATCGTAGGGCAGAGTCAGTGAGATCATGCAAAGACTTTGGGCCACTGCGTGATTATATGGCAGACACTCAATAAATACTGGGTGAATCTATTTGTGGCCGACTTATGTCTGGCTCTTGCTAGTGGTTGGCTAACCTGATAAATAAATCCTGGATTAGTCACCAATGATAATAATAATGTAAAAGATTGTGCCTCTCCAGTGACATTCACAATTTAACATAATTCAAATTCATTGCTGATGGCACAAAGACCAGTCATGGCCACCAGGGAGGACCTCATTGTCATCCCTTACCTTGCTGTTCACTGGAAGGCAGCCCATTTGTTCAAAACTCATTAGGCTATGATGTAGGCTCAGAGTAAATCTAACACGGAGGTTGACTGTCATAAATCAAATGAAAATCTCCTACTCAAAGGAGACCAGTCTGAATATGTAGTCCCCAAATTTAAGGTTCAGAAAAAAAAAAAGAAAGAAAAGAAACTCTTTAGAACATCCTGGAAGTGAGTCAGTCTAGTAAGCCATGTTTTCTGAAATCTAGGATTTATCTTTTTACACAATTTTATTTTATTTATTATCTTGACTGAGCACAAGAGAAAGAAATAGATGTGGAACCTGAAAAGTGGGTACATCAGTTTCCTAGTGCTGCCATAACAAAGTACTACCAATTGGATGGCTTAAAACAACAGAGATTTCTCGTCTAACAGTTGTGAGGCCCAGAAGTCTGAGATCAAGGTGCCACCAGGACCCTGCTCTCTCTGAGAACCATAGGGGTAACCCTTTCTTGCCTCTTCCTAGCTTCTGTGATGGCTGGCAATCCTTGGCTTGGAGATGCCTTATATTGTTTGGATCTGTGTCCCTGCTCAAATCTCATGTTGAATTATAATCCCCATTGTTGGAGGTGGGGCTTGGAGGGAGGTGATTGGATCATGGGGGTTGTTCCTAATGAATGATGTAGCCGCAGCCCCTTGGTACTGTCTGTGCTATCATGAGTCTCATGAGATCTAGTTGCTAAAAAAAAAAAAAAAAAAAAAAAAAAAAAGCGTGTAGCACCTCCCCCCACCTCTCTCTTGATCCTACTCCCACCATGTTAGACACCTCTCCTGCTCTTTGCCTTCTGCCATGGTTGTAAGTTTCCTGAGTCCTCCCCAGAACCTGAGCACATGCCAGCATCAGGCTTCACATACAGCCTGCAGAACTGTGAACCAATTAAACCTCTTTTCTTTATAAATTACTGAGTCTCAAGTATTTCTTTATAGTAATATGAGAATGGACTAATACAATGCCTCCCTCTAATCTCTGCCTTTGTCATCACACAGCCATCTTCTCCCTGTCTTTGTCTCTGTGTCTCTCCTCTTTTTCAGGGACACCAGTCACTAAATAAAGGACCTGACCTACTCCAGTATGACCACATCTTAACTAATTACATCTGAACAACTCTATTTCCAAATAGGGTCACATTCTGATGAATTAGGGATTAAGGTTTCAACGTATCTTTTGGGGAACACAATTCAATTCATAACAGTGGGTAGCCAGTCTTCCTTGGGGCTTAGAGGGTCACGGGGCTGAGAGATAGAAAGAATGGTTTTCATTGCAGAGGGCCTGTGCCTCACATTACATAGCTGGTGGGAGAATCAGAGTGCTAGAAATTACCTCGCCCCTTCTTTCTCACCGTGAAATGCTTGATTTACAGATGCCACAAGTCTTGAGCTAGGCTTTCCCATTCAGTTATCTTAGAGCCATAAGATGTATGGAACTTTAGGAGCTGAAGTAAATGATTCTACTCTATTTCCGTTTTAAAAGCCAGATTTCAATCCCATGTGTGAGAAAAACATATTAAGTGTGCCTTAGCACTGATTATCCTACTTTTGTTAGGTTGAACCATATGAAATTTCCATTTTTAGAGATAGAAAATGGTCAACTGTTGGCAATTTTACATGATTTGACCCATACATTTCATTAGATGCTGTTATGGATGATCCCTTCTTGGCTCTGATTCTTTACATTGGTCCTAAGACTTTGAATTTTAGACTGTGTTCAGTTTCTGCCCTTATATCCAACTGGGGCAACACTGTTACCCTGTCTAGTATCCTTTCGTGGGCACATGCTCGGGAAAGAAATAAGGGTTTGGGTATTCCAAAAAATCTGTTTTTGAATTAGCCCTCTATTATTTACTAGGTGTTTGACCTTAGGGGGACAATTGTTTAGACTCCTTTTTGTCTCAAAATCCTTATTTGTAAAATGGGATAGAACTTCCTAGGCTTATTGCAAGGATTAAATTATATATGTATATTAATTATAGTTTATGTAATTATAATGGTGTGAAATTATACATTATAATATATTAAAGTATATATAATTTTATATATATATATATATATATATGCTAAGCATGCTATCAGCACACAGTAGATATTCAACAAATGATGATTGCCTATATCCATGACCCCCATGGCCTCTACTACAGTCCCTAATAGTCCCAGGAACTGCTCAGAGATGAACCGAAGCAATGGGAAAACCCACTAATGAAGAGTAACTAGGATTAAACAATAATGGCACAGAAATGGGACAAATAAATAGACTACCACGTTTGGATTCAACTGCAGACACTAGTCTCGAGGAATATACCTTGAAACTCAGTTAGCTAAATACTACGTCATTATGTCATCTTCTCTCACCTCACAATGACTAAATTCCATTTGAATTGTATACATAATACGGTCATGTCTACATCAAATGTCATTTTTGGCATAAGAGTTCTCAACTTTTTTCCCATTGAAAATTCATATTGAAATCCCCTATGTGTATTTTCATGGCACACTCCCAGGAATCCAGAGACTTCTCTAATTCCTGATAGGCATTTTTTTCTTTCCTACTCTAGAAAACCTATTGGAAGGGTGACATTATAGGGATAATCACCCCATTTTTTTTCCAATTCGATTAATTATCTACAAACTTTAACAAATCATCCACCAATATTATGCTTGTAACATGCCTGAAACTTGTGTGTGATACAATACTGAGGTTGAGAATCACTCTTCTAAGACAGGCGTCCGCAACCCCCAGGCTGTGGACCAGTACTGGTCGGTGGCCTGTTAGGAACTGGGCCACACAGCAGGAGGTGAGCAGAGGGCCAGCAAGTGAGCACTACTGCCTGAACTCAGCTTCTTCTCAGATCAGCAGCAGCATTAGATTCTCATAAGAGTGTGAACCCTATTGTGAAGTGCACATGTGGGGGATCTAGGTTGCACGCTCCTCATGAGAATCTAACTAATGCGTGATGATCTGAGGTGGAGCAGTTTCATCCTTTTCATCCTGACCGTCCCCATACCCCTCGACATCCACGGAAAGATTGTCTTCCACAAAACAGGTCCCTGGCGCCAAAAAGGTTGGGGACCCCTGTTCTAAGACATGCTATTATCATGACCATTCAGAATGGTTAAAGCACTCTGAAGCCACTAGGCATTTCAAATCCAAGTAGACAATCACAATCTCCAACATCTTAGATGTTTCTAGGTGCTCTACCCCGAGTGAATGCACACAGTCAGGACACATTTTCTCTGCATGCTTACAAACGAATGAATCTCTTTCAATGACAGTGCGTTGGCGGAAATGGCACTCCTACCTCCTTGTCACAGAGGCGAAGCATTCAGGAATGAGTAAAACCACTCCAGGCTTCCTGTCTTCCAACATTTTCTATATGTGCCATATTGCCACTGATATGATCAATTCTATCTAACCACCAGAAGCAGTCTCCCATGCCTTTAGGCACTTAAGAATTCCGTTCAGCTCATCTACTCTCCCCTCTGGTCAAAGCCATTTATTATCAATTGTAAGTAATGTGACTATGGGGATGCTACCTGGGGCCACTGGAAACCCGCCATGGTTTACAGCCCTTGGAACAGACTCAGACATTGTAAACTCTTTAAGCCAAACCCAAACCTTTTATAATTGAAATTATAATAAATCACACCTCTTAAATCTTCCCAGAGAAGACTTGGGAGAAGTCTCTTCTCGCTCTCTTTCACTGCCAGAGAGCTCCTTAATAAGGGAGCGAGATACAAAAAAAAAAAAAAAAAGGACAACTTCCACTTCAGCTGTCCTCAGGGCTAATGCAGGGTGTATACAATTTGGTTAAGACATGGAAGCCAGGAATAGGGACAGATAGAACAGAAGGGCAAGCCAAATTAAAGTATGTTTGATCCCAGCTGTAAAGGCCAGTGGCTTCCTATCCAACTCTAAGAAAAAGTCCACACACTTGAGAGTAATATACATATAGGGCCTCTGGGATCTGCCCTACTCCTGATGTGTCCCTCTCCTATGGCACTTACCTCTCTGTATTGCAACTATTTGTTTGCCTTCCCTATTAGACTGTGAGGCCTTTGAGGGCAGAGATCATGACTTAGTCAGTTTTAATCCTTAGTAACTTCAGAAACCCAGTAAGTGCAGGGTCAGTTTGCACAGTTCTGAAAAAATGAGCAAACTGACTCTGCACTAAAGCTGCACATAAGCCAAGAGGGCAAAGTCAAGGGAAGTGGACCTCAGATTGTGCATAATCTGAAGCACTCAGGGGCATGTCCTTTTCTTCTCACTGGGAGTATAAACTCTTCAGGGAAGGCTATTACAAGCAGTGGCCATGAAACAATAAGCTGCATCTCCCCACCCCGGCAAATGTATCAGAATCTATGACCGCTTCTGAGTACTCTCCTCGGGAGGCAATGTGTATATTCTGAAATGGCTATGTTTGTTCAATAAGCCTTTTTTGGAATTGTGATCAGATTCAGTTTAGACACCACACAATTAAACCAATCTAATTTCCTTATAGGCACATCTATTTCCAAAGCAATGTTCCCCAACTTGATTGCCCACCATATTCATGGGCCATAGCTTCAGGGCAACTTTTAATAGCTTCCGACAAATTCACCCTCTAAGGATGAAGATGTACCACATTTCCAGATATTTAAGAGAGTACCAACAGTGTCCATGCATAACTTTCCAGAAGAGTTCCAAAAATGCTTTGAGCAATTTCTCAGTATCTTGGGGATCAGCACAAATCTACTGAGAGGACTACTTTGCAGGCAATAGTGCTGCTTTGGAATGAGACATTCTCATGTGTTACATAACAATAACCAGCACTTATTAACTGTTTACTATGAACCAACTCTATCCGGCAATGTGTGTGTGTGTGTGTGTGTGTATTCTCACTGAACCCTCCCAACAATTATATGAAAACAACAACAACAATGGTTGTTTCTGGCATTTACTGAGTGCCCACGATGGGTCAGACAGTGTTAAGGATTAGTTCATTTTAACCCCATTTTACAGACAAAAAACTGAGGTTTAGAGAAAAGTAAAGCACTTTGCTAAGGCCACAAAGCCAGTAAGAGAGGAACTAAGACTCATATGCAAATGTATATATATATCTCTCCTAACTTATACTGATATATATATATATATATATCCTAACTTATACCTTTTTTTTAAATCAAAACTGTCTAATTCAGGGTTCAATAAATGCTAGTAGAATGAATAAACTTGCATCAGTGACAGTGGTCCAACCAAGGCGAGTAAGAACAACAAGCAAAAGTGATACAAGATGGTTCAGCTCATCTAATTCCTAAACTACAGCCACGTTCCTGTTCACAGGAGAGAGCAGTGGGCATCAGAGACTGTACCTGGATGTCTCCCAGCTAGCTGCAGCATGAGGCTTTGTGATGTGCTGTTTCACTCCAGTTAAGCCCCTGCGGGGCCCTGAGTCTCAGTCACTCCAGCCAGGCATCAGGAATGGGTACATTCACTTCCCTTCCCCAGCCTTCCCCTATGAATATTTATAAAAGGCTCTTGAATCCTGGTATCCCATAAAAATGCAAAGTACGATTATTATTAATGATACAGTTAGGAAGAAGGACATTTGTTATTTCTACTCAATTGGTTTCCCCCGGGAGCAGAAACAATTTTTTTTGACATAGTATTAATGTGCCGTCTCTGCAACTTTGATCATCTGTCATTTTCTTTTGGACAAAGTTGAGCCAGTGTCTCAGGCAGCACCCTTCCTTCCCCTTGGCAATATTGGCACTAGCTGAGCCCAAGTTGCTTCATGGTTTAGATGAAACTATGGATCTTTATTTGATTTCTGGTATCAGGAAACAATTTATTAGGATCAAGGCAGTTAGGCTACGCGACTTCCTTTCTTGCCGAGGTAGACGCTAGTCGCACAGGCAGCCCTGGCTCATAAATCTAGTTTTATTTCCCCATCTATTCACCTGGAACTAAGTGATTTTTTTAAGGCAAAGGGGAGAACACATTTCCTTATGTAAGCACTCTTCCTCCAGCTCGTAATCACCATTGTTTCTCAGATGAACTAGTGAGCAGCTGAAGCAGGGAGCCATTTCCATTTTCGTGCATCACACTTGTATTTTCAGAGTTTACAGAAAAATACTGCAACCAATTTGGGATTTCCCTGTAATGAACCACTTCCTCTAAATAAACCAGAATTGATTCCAATGCGAATTTCAGAGACGAAAGGGCTTTCTGAAAACATCTATTTTCATATGCCCTTCAGAAACTACCTTGCCTTTCTTTCCGCTCCCATCCCCCGCTCCCACCCTCCCTCAAGCCCCCCACCCCGCCTTCCCCTCCTTCTTAAGAAGACTTTCCCAGGTCCCTCTTGGCTGTGGTTGAACGACGTTGGCTCCTGTCCATGCTGCAACAAAGACCTGGCATTCCAGCTGTCTGCGTCTAATCTCCAGTGTCAGCTCTCGTTAATGTGTGAGCGTGAAATCAGAGGGGGCAGAGCTGCACGGAATATTAAAACCATGATCAGAATTCCACTGAAATGCTGAGAGTCTGCAAGCACCATTAGAGGAGGCTGTCAAATCACGGCTTCGCATTAAATAAAAGAAAAGATTTCTATCAGAGGAAAGTACAATCAGTGAATCGCTGAGCTAAATTAGCATTTTTTCAATTGGAGATCGAAGTTGATTTATTGTTCTACACGACATTAATGTAACTATGTGCTTGACCTGCTAAGGCAGCTAATTTTTCATTTAAATGGTTTCTTTCCTTCCCGGTGCAAAGGCTGCAATCATATTTCAACTTTGCAGAGTGATCAGAAAAGTCGTGGAATGCTGCAGAAATGTCTTAGGGCGGCCTTCCTTCCCCTCCCCTCTCCTTCCTTTCCTTTTTCCAACTCCAGCGCCTTCCTCCTCCCCTCCCCTTCCCCCCTAACCTCATGGCTGGTGGTCAAGGTCACAGAGGAAGAGTAATCTCAAAGCCACCGACTTCAAAGCCTCCATCAAAGAAGCCCCTACGTAGCCATTGAATTAAAAGGGAGTGGGGGAGGGTGGGGTCCGGGCACTAGACGTTCCTACCAGCAAGAAAGGACCCTTTAACTGCCCTGCTGGTGTGGCCAAATCTGGGGTGTCCTGGGTCCAGTTTTCTCCTGCAGGCCTCTCAGTACGTGTCTCTTCTCATCCTCCCCATCCCCCTCTCCTCCACACTCACATCGCCTGAAGATAATATACATTTCCAATTAGCAGAGCACATTCTAGTCATGTTCTCCTTTACTGCCCTAACTATCTTCCTTTTGCTAAAAAGCTGGGCTGTCATTAATGAAATCCTGCAGTTCCGTTAATCCGAGATACAATGCTCCTTTCTCTCTCAGGCTCTCCCTAACATAAAAACTACAGTTACTCAAGCTCCCCTCTTCTGTTTGGAGTCCCCGTTGTTTGTCTTTCATTGCATACCTGATGTAGCGTAGTAGCAGTCGAAGTTCCCGAACGGACGTAGAAGGAAAGAACACAATTATATCCGTTTCCCAATGTCCTTGTTTGCAAAGTCAGCTGGCATTTTCTGTTTTTACTTTTTAAAGCACATTGATTTTTAAGCTCTGGAAATTTAGGAATATGTCTTAGGGTAGTTTGGGGGCCTTTGCATGTAGCAAATTTTTTGGATTTGAAACGATTGTAGCTGGAAGCCCTGGAAGAACCCTGATAAATTACATTTCGGCATTTATCTGAAATGCCTCTTATGAATTAATGCATTGTATCCATAAGAGAAAGGGCAGGTGGGTGGTGGGCAGTGGGGCGACATTTGCCACACTTTACCAATATCAGTATGACTTCCAAAACATAGCGGACATTGGACCAATAGCTGGTACTTATATTTTTGTTTTCTTCTTCCGCCCCCAAACATCTACATTCTGAATTAGAAACTGAGAAATTTCCTATATTTGGAGGAGGCATGAAGGCAGTGTCAATCTCTTAGATTTGGAGGACTTCAGAATTTGAGGCTAAGAACAGAATCAGCCACTACATACTCAGCTGGCCATGGACAGATGAGGTACAGAATAGCCCTCTACCCCACCCCCATGGCCTCTAAGACAAGGAAGTCGCTCGGGGGGTCAGTGGAATGGGGGAACCTTCCATCTACCTTCATCACAATTGGATCTAATTGGCACCCCTTGGTTGGCCAAGATGCCATGGGGTGACTGGGTCAGGGTACTGACCTCTGCTCTGACCCAGTGAAAGGGGCTCTACACAGGCCAAAGGTGAAGTTCTTGGCAAGAGATTGTCTAGTTGAATGCTGGAGACAGGCACCAGTTGTCTTCATACCTGCTGCCATGTGGTGGAAGTTGCTTATCTTGCTCATATTTTACTCCATTTAGAAAGTAACACCATCTCCCCGCCATGTTGACTGTCACTCAAAACAACCACTCTAAAAAAGAAGCATGGATTTCATTCTCCAAAGGCAATGAAAGTTTGGTCACTAAATATAGAAAATACTTCCCCATAAGGCACACTAGTCGTCTGCTTTCCCTTGGGTGATTTCCACTGGGATTCTGTACCAAAAGTCAGTGTTGGTTGATCAGAGTTCCCTCTGTCGCCTGACAATCCACATGCATCAGCCAAGAGGTGGCGTCGCAGCATGATGCTCCCATATTCTCCATCTGTAGGGTGATCTCATTTGCACACTCTACTAGAAGGCCCAGATGCAAAGCTCAGTAACTTTCTGCACTCACCATTTCCATGGGCATTTGTTCCCCAAACATAATGCACCTCTCTCTTACATGATAATCTTCTCCTGAGTGTAGTTTTATTCATGGAATTAAGGACTTTCAGATGATTTTGGTCACTTAATTCTGCTGGCACCTGGAATAGATAATGCAGACGTTTCATCAGTCAGCCCACATGGCCTGCGACATGCTGAGACCTAAGCAAGCAACATGAGTCTCAAAGGCTGGAAAGGTCCAGTTTGGGAAAAAAAGCGTATGTTTGGGATCAGGAAGCGAGCCAGTGAACTGATCAAGATGGGGAGGCAGAGTCTACAGAAGGTAGCCAGACTGCACCAGGCAGTACAGTCAAAGGGCATGGTTCAAGCTGTTGGAGCTCAGAAGACAATACTCCAAAGTCTGGTGCTTTGACACACTGAATACTTCAAACTAAAGCAGACTGGAAGATCTCAGAAGCAAACTCTCCGATCTTCTCCTGCCCTCCTGTCTCTTGCCCCTCTTTCTCTACCAAAGCGAGTCCTACAAACCAGAATTCCTCTTCCCCAACACAGGTCATAGAAACTAGAGTTTTTCCTCCCCAAAGCAAGCCAATAAAACCTACAAAGGTCACTCTCTCCCTTCTCCTTTGAAGACCCTCATTCCAGAGGGTCCTGCCCGATACCCAGGAGGAAAGAATGCTACATACAAAAACCAGGAAGAATCTGAACACACAGTCCTGGCTGGCTTTCACCACTCAGTCTCTTACCAGTTTTTTGATCATATTTCTACATGGCCGTTCATTCTTCACTGAAGCTAAGCATAAAAATAGTTTTCCCAAGTCTTAGGTCTTCATCCTAAAGGATCCTGTGTCGTGTACAACTTCAATTAAATAAAATTGTTATGCTTTTCTCTGGTTAATCTGTCTTTTGTTATAAAAATGTCAGTCGAGACCCTTATGATGGGTGAGGAAAGGCATCACACATTCTCCTCCCACAAAGCAATTCTTAGCACCCAGAGGCATAACCCAGTGGACATTTGAAGGGAAGGCAGGACAAAGAATGGAGTCAGGAGCTCCGTCCGTTCAACACAAATGATATTAACACACAGGAACTATCCCAGAGAAAGGAATGCTGTGGGGGGAGGGGGAGAGGTGGTGAGACGAGCAGCTAAGCCCTGTTCCTGCTGGGTTTTGGGGGCAAAATCCAGTCCTCAGGAAAAACAGAACTGCTGCTAGAATAGGTGTGTGGAAAGACTGAGGAACAGGCCCCAAACTGCAGCCCCGCCTTAGAAGCAGTCCTTGTCTGCTTCCTCACCTTAGAAAAGACTCATAATAGTACTACCCCACAGGGCTATTGTAAGGGCTGGAAGATTTGATAGCTGGCTCTAGATCTGGGTGGTGGCAGGGGTCTGGGGGCAATAGATCCTACCTGGAACGTTGGAAGCCACTATGTAAGTTACTATTGTTTGGCACTATCAAAACGCCCAGGGTCATCTCAGGTGTACCAGATTCCAGATTCAGTGGCCATGAAGAGCTTCTTTATCTTTTTTAAATTAAAGAATAAAGCAAACATTTATTAAGACTGTCATGCATGATGTGAGACACTTCCATATGTTATTTCTTCATTCTCTCTCACAACACTCATTCAAACATCACAGAACCCTGAGGTTAGGGGTGGAGGATTACCTCTCCCTTCTAAGTTGAGAAACTAGAAGCTTAGGGAGGTTGTGTAAGTTCTTCCAGGTAAGTCACCACCTAATAGTGGTAAAAATATTGAAATTCAGGTTCCAAGGTTTAACTCTAAATGACTTACTTTTTATAAATAGTATGAGAACTTGAAGAATCTATTTCCAGCAGTGGCCTTTTAAAAACTGAGCCTCAAAACATTCTGAATACAAATCTAATTAGAAAGAATCATCAATAGTATGCCACCATAGTCAACTCTAGCTGTGAATTAATTCATTTGGAGAATAATAACTAAATTAATAACTAGTATCTCTTGAACATGTATGAAGTGCCATACAGTATTCCAAGTAAGTGCATGTATTAATATATTATCCTTATACCAATCCTATAAAATATGTTCTATTATTCTCCTCATTTTAAAGACAGGAAAACCTTGACACAAATATGTTGTCACTTCTCCAAAGGAACATATTCAGTACATGGCAGGGTCAGGATTTGAACCCAGCCAAATCTAGGCTTCAAATTACACCTTGTTTTTCCACCATGCTATGCTATCCTGGAGATGAATGCAGCATAATTTCTTACCATTATTCTAGTTTCATAAAGAGTTTTAAGGAAGGCAAATTGGAGCCCTTCAGCTATGTTTGGGCCAGAAGACTCTGAATGCAAAAACTATAAATTTAATTATAAGGCCTCCTTTTATGAGGTTTAGGCCATTAATATACTTCCTACCTCTGTTAGAACTTTCACAGAACTCAAGAAGAATGTATCCTATAAGTTTTGGGAAGGTAGGAAAAATAAAAGCAGGAGAAATAAGGTGGCAGCAGGCCTTTTTATCAAATACCAACTGTGCAACTTTGGGGTAGAGGCATTGTGCTGTTGGAGCACGGGACGAAAGAACAATTAATTCTTACTGTGTGGAGGAGAGGTAAGGACGAGAAAAGAAACGCTCTTGGGCTGGCTCTTAAACTATGGGAAGGATATACACAGGCAGAAAGTAGGGTGAAGTACATCCAGAGATGAAGGAGAAGCATGAGCAAAAGCAGAGAAACAATGAACTAGAAGATGGCCTTCTCAAATGGCTTAGCTCTGTATCCTTATGGTACCTTCTTTAGTGCTTATGCATTCCTGGATCACAGTAGGTGTGCAATAAATTTTGAATGAATTGAATGGATAATGCTTTCATGCATGCATGGATGAGTGAAATCATAGTGCATGTATATCTAAATCATGGCAAGCAATCCAATGCAACTGAAGGTAATCTCCCAATGCATATATATATATATCCTGGAGAGTGGTTTAAACAATGAACAAATCTGGTTCCTGGTGGTCTCTGTCTCTTGTCTCTCACCATGCCATGGCATAGTTGCGATGTGTGAGAGATTTGTTTGGAGTGGGGGAAGCATATTTTTGTTTGCATTTGCTTAGCACATTGCTGTCGCACATTTTGCTATGAGATGTAAAGTCATCTGCATGCACCGGTTGTGCAGTTAGAGAAAAGTCAAAACAAGCGTCAGGAGGGTTGTGAGCCACATGGCCTAGGCAGATTGTCATCCTCCTTTGCCCACGAGTGGTGGCACCTTCTCCATCTTCCTCCCTCACTCTCCCCCTCGTCCCTGAATCCCTACACCTACATATGTAACCTTACATTCCAAGGGTCTAATTGTCAGTTGCTGAATTATGTAGAAAACATCTATGCAGACCTCAGATCCAATCCTCTAGAATAGCAATGCCTACACCACTCACACCTGTAATCTCATGGAACAAACTTTGCATCAGCTTTGACTACAAGTAGGTTTGTATCAAAAACCCTCAGGAAGCCATCCCATCCTGCCTCCTAGCATTTCCTGAAAAATGAATTTCACAGTGTGCACAGGCCAAATGACAATATTTTCTTTTTTTTTTAATCATCTAGAAATATTTCACTTCTTTCAAATCCATCTCCATCCCAAGTTACACAGGAGACAAGCATATTCAGAGCATCAACACCAAGATTATTAATGTCCCAAGGAACACAGGCACATGTTACCAGTAGAAACAGCTGTGATACAGAGAGGATACAGAGTGGGAAAAGCTAATAATCTGCAGTCGGGAAACTGTATTTTGAGTATCCAATCTGTAAACCTTCGGGTAAACCACTTAATTTTTCTGAACTTATCTGTAAAGTGTCAATAAGGTTGAAGAAAAGACCATCAATGCTCAGACATTTATTCAACAAATCTTTAGGCAGTGCCTATTTTGTGCCAGAAACTGTGTCAGGCTTCACAGCACAGCAGATAACAAAGCAGACTTAGTTCCAACCCTCTTGGAACTTAAAGCCTACAGGAAGAACAGATAATCAACAAGTGTAATGATTGCTATGCAGGAGAAGTATAGATGCTTGGAAGGGTGCATTAGCCAACAGGGAAAAGAACCCACAGGCTCTGTGGCTACCAAAAGCATGGACATTCATCGAAATGAAAACAGCCAAGGATGGCTTGGGTAACACAGATAATGCATGTGAGAGAATGTAGTAAACAGAAAATAACTGAACAAATGCATTATAATGCAGATAATATCTTTTGTAAGAGCTCATCTCTGATAGATGCTCCTAGAAGATGAGCAAAGGAGATACAGCATATGCCACATAATGAACTTTGGTTCAACAACGTGAACAAAAGCCTATATGATGGTGATCCCATAAGATAACAATATTTTATTTTAATGTACCTTTTCTATATTTGGATATGTTCAGATACACAAATACCATTGTGTTACAATTGCCTGCAATACTCGGTACAAAAACATGCTGTACATGTTTGTGGCTTAGGAGCATAACAGGCTATACCATACAGTCCAGGTGGGTAGTAGGCTGTACCATTAGGTTTGCATAAGTACATGTGATGTTCACACTGATAAAATCACTTAAAGATGCATTTCTCAGAATATATCCCCATTGTTACATAACATATGAGACTGTATTTAGAGGCAAGAGGAGCCATTTCCACTTTCTGAGTCTCATCCTATAGGCACTCATCTGTTTTACCAACATTTGAGGCTGGTTCCACAGAAAAATGTAGAACAGGAGTGTACAGCCAACCTACAGAGTGATAAAGAAGAAATCTCGTTCAAATGCCCAGTGCCTTCTGTATGCTCCTCGGCAATATTCAGCCCATCTACACCCAAGTTCATGTGTTGGAAGATTCCATTACACACAGATTTACCATTGCCACATTGTCATGCCATCCAGCACTCATACATGTCCATTTATTTTGCCTTTGTTTTGAAACACTAGACCTGATGAGAATAGCTTTGCTCAAATACTACACACAAGGATGCATCAAAAGCCACACAACAGTAAGTGGTTCAGAAGTTCCCCCTGCCCCAGCACTCTCACAGCCTGGGAAAGATAGGCATTATAGGATTTGACTATTTCTGGGTATTACTGGAAGGAATCATGCCTGGATAGTTATCTAAGTATTTAGCAGTGTTCTTTTCTACTTCCAGAGAATCAGAGATTCATGGAAAAGAGCTTCAAGGTCTCCTAGCCCATTCAGGAATCTCACCTGCATCAACCCTAACAGTCAATTTCTACTTGAACACTTCCAATGACTGGGGAGCTTCCCACCTTATCAGACTACCCTCTCCACAGTTGAGCTGTTCCACCTGTTAGCTCTTTGCACTAATCACTCCACTCGTGAACCTTAGTTCTTCCTTCTGCTAACCCAGAGAATGAATCTGTTTCTTTATTCACCAAGTATTTATTAAGCATTTCTTATGTTCCTGACAAGATTTCATACAAAAACATGTAGGATGTGGCTTCTTCAAAAAGTCTACCATCTAATGGAAAGCACAAAAGCAAGGGGCAGCAAAGATAATGTCATAAAGACCCTAATGATACAAATACTTCCTGATGTGATGGTTCTGAGTAATACTTTGCTCAATTATTAACTACTAGATGTTGGTACCTGGCATTTGAATGGCCCTTTACATTTACAGTTCACACACTGCATTTACACCTGTTACTTTCAACAACCCTGTAAGGGTCTTTAGATTGTCCCAATTTATAGATGAGGAAATAGAAGCTCAATGAAAATAAGTAATCTAAAGTCTCATGGTATGTGGGATACAAAGGAAGTTAACTTTCCACTTCTTTAAACATCAATTCCATTGTTATTTGAAATAAGGAAATTCCTGAGAGTATCAGTGAAATACCAGAAAAGAAAGCTTGTTTCATAATATTCCCAAAGGCAGATGATGAGATGGGGAATAGTCAAAAAGGACAGGCTGTAGATAATCCATAACTGGATAGTGAAGAAAGCGCTGCATGAGCCCTTTTAAAAACTTAAATTGAGGACAGACATATCCCAATAATAGTTCCAGAAGTAAGAAGTATCTCTGCCTTTATTTTATAGGTTAAAAAATTGAAGCATTAAAAGGAAAAATTGGTTGTCCAGAGATATTTTTCAGGTTGGAGACAAAGCTCTATCTGCTTCCTGTCAGATCTGAGTGCAACTCAAGTGCAACCTCTTCATTCAGGTGCCCCCAGCACCCACCTACTGGCTATGACTCACTGGATGGATGTCCTCTCCCACCCGGAGCTAAGAACTCAGTGGAAGCAAAGATGCTTATTTAAAATAAAGTAAGACAGTTATCCTTCACACCATGTCACTTTTGACAGCAAGGAAGAACCAGGATGACTGTGCCTGTCCCTGGCATCCCAGTCACAACCAATTCTTTGTATCTTATCTCTGAGATCCAAGACAGAGAACACACAATAGGGTGAGTTAAAGCAATCCTTCTCAGACTCTCTGGCCTACCCATCTGCTTCCTCCTCCCCTCCTCTGTGTTGCAGCCATGATTCCTTCTCAACAATTCTCGCAAGCACCTTCCTGCTCATTACTTTATTCCAAGTGCCTAGATAAATCCCCGGATGGTTCACTTGCTCTGAACCTGTCTACTCTGACATATAAGGGGATTCCTACCAGAAACAGTTAAGCATTTGCCTAAGAGACTAGTGGACTATATTTCTTCTGCTCTGTAAAAATGAAGGAGGGAGCTTAATATATACCAGGCCCCTGAGAACCCCACTCAAGAGACTATGAATCAGAGAGCTTTCCAAAGACTCCACTGGAGGATCTCTTCCATCCTATTGTATAGTTCTTTAATCAACCAACCGGTTGATAATACATATCTGTCTCATGTGTAATTGATCTGGGTTTATCCTTTCATTCAACCTCTTGAACACCTTCTATGAGATGGATTATTATTAAAATCCATGGCAACAAATACAGAGCCCCTTCCTTTCATTAAAGGACAGGAAGGAGTATCTAGGAACAGCTTATGCAATTGCTGTATTTTTCTTAGTCCACAACATTTGTGGACAGTTGCTCAGGGAGGTCCATAGAAAATGTTGCTTGAGTGATATGGCCAGAACATCCTCCAAGGAAAAGTGAAAATGAAAGAGCATCTAGTTTTCTTCTTCTTAATTATGGTCAACTCTACTTTGGCCCCACAAGTTACTAAAATTAGAAAATGGTGACTTTTGTGGACAGCTAGCCCTTGGAGAGCCAAATAGATTGGGTACAGTTGCCCAGAAAAAACACATGAAGAAATACTATAAAGCAGTATTTCTTCAACTTGAATAATATATAGATATCTTTTTAGAGAAAAACAATTCTAATGAAGCCCCCTGTTGACTTCAATTTTTTTTAATTTTAATGTTTCTTAAATATATGTAACCATCAAGATAGGTATAAACTCCTTATGCAGATAGCCCTTATGGAGTACAGTCAAAACTAATTTGCAATTTATATACAAACAAAACCAAAAACTTAATATTGTAATTATCACCATTAAAAAATGACCTGTGAAAGTTTGATAAAAAAGTAATCTCGGCCGGGCGCGGTGGCTCATGCCTGTAATCCGAGCACTTTGGAAGGTTGAGGTGGACAGATCACGAGGTCAGGAGCTCAAGGCCAGCCTGACTAACATGGTGAAACCCCATCTCTACAAAAAATACAAAAATTAGCCAGGTGCAGTTGTGCATGCCTGTAATCCCAGCTACTCAGGAGGCTGAGGCAGGAGATTCACTTGAACCCGAGAGGCAGAGGTTGTAGTGAGCCGAGATGGCGCCACTGCACTCCAGCCTGGGCAACAGAGTGAGATTCCATCTCAAAAAAAAAAAAAAAAAGTAATCTCTCTAATACTCCAAATGCATGTATTATTCCCAGGGTTGTTATGCACTTACTTTTGTGTTGAATTGGCCTCTGCTATCATTGCTGTGCAATGACTCCCTCCCCTCAGTGCATCTCTTTATGGAAATTATGACAACCCACCATTTCTTCAGCACACTTTGATGTTCTTTGGTCTTCACTGAGGAGAAAATGAATTCTACTTCAGCTCTTTTGCATTAGTGAGACCATTAAAATGGTACCAGTCGGCCCTTAAAGCAAATGCATCTGGGGCATTGAAATCACATGGCAGTATTTTTATGAGGTCTTCCAGTTGCTCCAGAATATTCTCATACATGTCTTAAAGATTATCGAAATGAAAATATAACTTTGAAAATTTCTCATAAAGAGCTTTTCGCTTCCCAAGAATAAGGCTCCAGCACCAAACCTTCCCACCCTGCTATAAGATCCCACATAGTCCTGCTTGACAAACTCTGCTCCAACATGACCAGGGAACCACCATGGCTTCCATCACCCTACAATAACAGGGTTCCTATGCCACTGTCCAAGCAGAGCTGGCTGGCTATGCTGGCATCACAGAAGTATAGAAGATGAAGCAAAAGGCATGGCTGCTCAAACTGAACAATGTCAAAAGTCTTCCAGATGGGAATCAAGCAGAAACTCAGCTCATTTGGAATAGTTTGCACTTGCCACAAATGGCCAAGAGATTATTACAATCCAACCCTGTGTAGGATGCTTTTATGGGATGTTATAAAAGAGAAAATACACATACACTGGTTAGCCTGAGAGCCTCAATGACATAACGACCTATTTCATCTGTAATTTCGGTGATTATATAAATGATGAATAAAATCCAACTGCAAGTGCTTTTTTATTATCTTCTCAATGAGGCAAGACCTGCAAGCTTGATCCCTGGAACATAATAGGCTTCTTTAGATGTATCCAGAGCTGGGAATCTGGACTTTGACCTGAAGCTCTTAAAGAGAATATTGCTTATCCCTCCCCTGGGGATAGAAAGGTTTCCACAATAAGATCATCTTACACTGGAGGTGTCATATAAATAACTCTTAAAATAAAAGGGACCTACCCAATGTTTCTTCTACTAGGGGCAGTTAGGATATCTGATTGGCAGTACTAAGCTATTAACCAAAGGCCTCTTACCTTGAGCAGGATAGAGAAGGAGTGCAGAGGTCAAGCTGTTGATGTTCATGACAAGGAAGCATGCGATCCTCTCTATATTGAGATCACTGGATGGGACCAGCCCTGAATCATTCTCCCCAAAAATGCTTGAACTCAGATCAAGTCCTTAAAAGCCAGCAAACCAACTTCTGTGCAAGCCACCTAACGATACATTGGATTAGATATCCTCCAGCCCAGATGGCCGCAACTTGGGTTCTTCCAAATAGAGTAAGATCTCTGGGTTACACTCTTGATGGTCTAGAATCCTGGGAAAGTACTTTGTCATGCTTGGGTGACGTGGCTTATGTCTCTTGCCTGTTAGGTATTTGTACCTGAAATCAGCCTCACTTCTAAAGTTATTTGATTGAACCAAGAAGCTTCTTCTCATTACTTCTGCCCATCTCAGGGCTTGATCTGGGTATTAGTAACTCACCAGCCATCCAGATAATTTTGGACACTATTTCCTATCATTAGATCCAACTATTCACTGGAAGAGACAGGCAGATGTAAGCAACCCTTTTTGGTAAAAATAGGCAGCTGAAAGGAGGAATTTACAGATCTTTAACACCTCTGATGGTAATATACAGTATCCATTAGAGAGACACCTCATCATCTGCAGCTGTCAAATCCAAACTGCCCTCTTTTAAGAGCCAATTTGTTTTCTTGCCAGATCAATGCTCTTATCTGTAATTGTGTGCACACCAGCATCAGCCAATAACCAGTTAACGTGCAATTCAATTTCAGAAGAAAAGAAATGTCTTAATTCAAACATTTATTGTGCAACTGTGAAAATGCCCTAAGTGAAATTAATTGAGGCTCAGAGGCTATAACTTATAAATCAGTTTGTCCAACTAGAGCAAAGTGATGGAAGAAAATAATATAGGGTTTGGAATAGAGAGTCAACTTTGCTTGGTCTTTTAATTTTTAACCCTGGTGCTGCTATCATTATTATACTACAATGATGATGGTTGTCAACATTACTGGATCTAAGCTGACACAGCAACCGGAGCAATGTTTCAAGTTTACAGTGCTCCTGCAGGTCTTCTGGGCGCAATGATGCTCCTCTTCTTACTCACTACATTCTCACGTTCTCTTTAGCTGGATAGCTTTAATCCCAGGACAGCTGTATCCAGATGCTGATCATTACATCATTAATCTATCATTAGATTCTGGCCTTTTATTTGAATGGATGCAAAAAAGATTTCTACTTATTGAGATACTTCTGTGTTGTACAGAGCTTTTGTCCCGATTCACACTTTTCTAATTAGATTAATCTTGTTCCCTATCATACTCCAATGTATTTGCTCATAAAGCAAAATAACCTTGGAAAGTGCTAAGCAAGTGAAACTTTTAAGTTGGGACAACATAGAAAAAAAAAATAGAAAGCACTTTCTGTCACATTCTGACTGTTGAACATGTGTGTGGTAGAGAATGACTAGCTGTTCGCCAAGCCTGATTCCTCTTTTTCCTGGTCACATAGCCAGACTACACATATCCCCACCTTCCTTTTTACTTGGGTATGGCTATGTGACTGAGCTGTAGCCAGTGGAATCTAAACATAAGTGATGGGCTTCACTTCAATGCTTGTAACTCCAATATTCCTCACGTACCGTTCTTCATGTTCTTTCTTCTTCTGTTAGCTTGGTATAGATGAATAATGATTGTTTTGGAAGCCAAGTGTTGATGATGGGAGAAGTCTGGGACCTGAATCACCCTGTGGAAGACACCTTTCCATCAATCAGGAACACCTATTTTATGCTTTACCTAAGAAAAAAAGTAAATTTCACATATGAGCCGTTAATGTAATTTTGGGTTTGTTTGTTACAGCAGCAAGCGTGAACAGAAATAATACAATGTGTTCAACTGAGCACAAACAGAATGGAAGAGGATATCCTGATATTCCCAACAGCCTTAGGATACCTTCCAGACAAAATATATTTTTTAAAAAATATAGCATTTTCATTTGCTTTGAGATTCAGTTTCCTTATCTGAAAAGAGAAAGAGAATTTTAGACTACACTTTCATAAACCCATATAGTGCTACTATTTTTTTGCTCATGCAATTCAGTCTGTTTTTTTGAGAGAGAGAGAGTGAAAATTTAAAACATAGGACCATACAATAAAAAACACTCTTTTTTCTAAATATGATAGAGAAAAATCAGGAGACCAAGTCAATGTAGACAGTAAAATAAATAGGAAATCTATTAGCATAAAACCAACTAGTTACTCATGTGGCTTTAGCATTGCTTTTGAGCTTTTTATTTATACTATATATACATATAGCATAAATAAGCTTGCAAGTGTGTATGTGTATATATAAATAATGTATATTATATAATAACACAGTAGATTATGAAGGGAGGAAGAAAGGGAAGGAGGAAGGGAAGAAAAGAGAGAAGAAGAAGGGCAGCTATGGTGCTGAAACTCAAGTTGAAACCAAAGCACTGACTTAGTGTTCACTCCATAACTTTCTCTACCCAGTCAACTCTGATAGAATGTGACCCCACCTGTTAATGGGAAGAGCTATTACTGTTTGGTTTATGCTTGCTGCAACAACAAATGAATCTCACACGTACATAGACACATGCACACTCACACAAGCACACTTACAGACAACAGGTCATAATTCCCCTTCAGCATTAATTCCAATAATTGCTACAGTGTTAAATTCTGTCTTGCAGACAAACTTAACCTTCATATGAAAATAATTCAGCATTACATCTCTTCCTATTTGGGTGAAAAAAAATTCTATAACACAGCTTCTAATTAATCCTCAGTATGAAATGTAACTTTACATTAAATGTTTAAAACATTCCTGGACATACCTTAATCCTTTCTCTAACCGAGAAAGGTCTTATAAAATGGACTGCCATTTATCAACCCAATAGAGCTGAAACCCACGATTTAACAATACATTGTTTTCAGAAGTGGCTCACCTGGTTGGCACGACACCACAAAGGTGAATGAAATTCCACACACCCAACGCTTTGGGTTAAAAGCACAGTAATTCCATGAGGTTTTTTGTTCTGTGTTGAGAGAATGATTCTGTAATGACTCACACTTCTTCAGATTTATCGGAATAACATTATGTTAAATATTTCATAAGTGGATCCTTTTTTAAAAAATTCTCATGAGAAAAGGGGAAGCTTAAGGTTGTTTTGTGGATCTCTTCTTGGAATTTTTATTACTAAAATTTAGTTTTAATATATTAAACATTAAAAAGATTTAAAGAAAACTTTATGGAGAAATGACCTCCCTAAAGATGGCCAAAGGAGTTTCAGGGAATAAAAAGGCTCTGCTACTTAGCCCATTAGGCATTAAGCATATTTAGATTTCAAGCACGGTTCTGGGCATGGAAGTGGAGAATGGAGATGTAGTAGGATTTGCCACACCTTCTCTGACTCTCAAATGTCAGTTCTTTTCTCCTGGCACTCATATATGGATGAGAATGGCTGTAGCTCCCAGGAGGTTGGCCAGTCACTGGTTCCCAGGCACTCTCTGTTGGGCAGTTTAATCAGACACATCAGAACAAGTCTAACCTCAGAGGGAAAGGTGCCAAGGCAGTGTTCTGGACATGGTCTGGGCTCAAACCAAAGAGAACTGAGTGTGGATAACCTTTGTGACATTTCTTCCCAGTTGTCTCTGTTTCATCTCTGCATATTTCACAAAGTATTGAAACAAAGCCTGGTGGGGGTGGAGAGGGTTATCAGTTAAAAATTATAAAACAAGAATTGAAAAGCAGAATGAAAGTCCACACAAATAAGCTAGCCATCACATGGATGCTATGACAGTCATGTTTGATCCTGGGAAAAATAAAAACACAATCACGAATATTGTTCTTTTCATTCATGCTTTTTGCCCAACTGAAGTTCTTGCAACTTTAGAAAATGAAGAAAAGTGTAAAGATAATTTCGAAATATTTTGTAATCTCATGACAAAGAGATTTACAACTGTTAATATTTCAATGTGTTTCCTCCTAGATTTTCTCTTTTTTTGTCTCACCATAAATAGATTATATCATGAACATTCTCCCACGTCATTACTCTATGCAAACGCTATTTGTTCTGCTCTTACATGGAAATATCATAATTTTTCCATCCCCACCTGCTTACTGTGGGACATTTTGTTTGCTTCTAATGTTTTGCTATTATAAATAAATTAATGATGATTGTTTATCCAATATATTCTTAAGTGATTCTTATAATTTTCTGAGGATATGTTCTTACAAGTGGAATTATCAGGCCAAGTGGCAGAAACTTCTCGATTGTTCTTGGTAACTATTGACAAATCTCTTTCTAGAAAGTCAGTACCTTTCCACTGTAACAAAAAACAAAAAACAAAGAAAGTCAGTACCTTTCCACTGTAACAAACAAAACTTTTGGAAAAAGTAATTTTCCAAAATTCTTTTCAAAATGAAATAGTTTGAAAACTTTCACAGGTGTAAATAGTATTTCATTATTTTTATTTTCTTCTAATTCTAATAAAATGGAATAAGCCTTTGATTTCCTCTTTGGAGAATACTCTCTATACATGTTTTGCCAGTTTATGTTTAAATTTTCATATGTTTAATTTTTTTATATTTTATTGATTGGTTTTTCTGTTTGAACAGAGGCTTTTCATGTTTTTTAAATATTTATATATTTATTTAATTTGTTTTTGAGATGGAGTTTTGCTCGTGTTGCCCAGGCTGGAGTACAATGGCATGATCTTGGCTCACTGCCACCTCCGACTCCCAGGTTCAAGCGATTCTCCTGCCTCAGCCTCCCTAGTGGCTGGGATTACAGGCACGGGCCACCATGCCCAGCTAAGTTTTGTATTTTTAGTAGAGACAGAGTTTCTCCATGTTGGTCGGGCCGGTCTCAAACTCCTGACCTCAGGTGATCTGCCCACCTCAGCCTCCCAAAGTGCTGGGATTACAGGTGTGAGCCACTGTGCCCGGCCTATTTTTATTATATTCTTATGTTTTAATCTATTACATTTTTATCTATCTTAGTTTTATCCATTATATTTTCTAAATATTTACAGTAGAAAAGTAATTGAATATCATATATGTACTTTGTAATCCACCACTTGATTTAACACTAATTCATTCTGATGTTTTTTCAGTTCACTATTGTTGTCTACTAGAGATTCTGAAAATAAAGCATCAAGTATTCTGAAAATTATGAATATTTAGTTTCTCCCTTGAAAATAATTTAACTTCTTGATTCTGTTTCATATGTAAGTATCTTTTCTCCCACCTCCACCTGTTTTATTAATGAACTTGATAATTATAATTCAAGATATAAACTTTTGTTCATATTAAGAAAGAATATTGCTTATACTACTTCACTGTAATTTACTTTTTTAATACTAGATATTAAATTTTATCACAACTATTGACATAATCATGCAACCTTTCTTCATTTTGACTTACTGAGAGACACAGTACTTTAATAAATGTGAATTATTTTATTCAAGAATGTACTGTTCTATGTCAAAAAGGGTTAGCTTTTGTTTTTCTTTTTACCATGCCTTTATGAGTGTTTTATTTTAACTTTTGTATCCACATTCTTAAATAAGGCTATTCCACAGTATTGTTGTGTGCATTGTAGAAAAGATTTTCTTATCGGTATTATATTAGCTTAGTAAATTAAGAAATGTTGAATATTTTTCTCTATTACTGAAATGTTTACATTTTACATTACTTTCAATGTTTAAAAAAACTCATCAGTGAAACTAATTTTTTATCTGATAAAATAATTCTATAATGATTCCTTGATAATTTTTGTCATATTATTTCTTTGGCTCAAAATTTCCAATTCTTTTTTTTTTCCTTTTCAACTTTTACTTTAGGTTCAAGGGGTACATGTTCAGGTTTGTTACAGAGGTAAATTCCGTGTCACGTAGGTTTGGTGTACAGATTATTTCCTCACCCAAGTCATCAGCATAGCACCCAATAGGCAGTTTTTCAAGCATTACCCTCTCCCTACCCTTCATCCTCAAATAGGCCCCAGTGTTTCTTGTTTCCTTCTTTGTGTCCATGTGTTCTCAATGTTTAGCTTCTACTTATAAGTGAGAACATGCAGTGTTTGTTTTTCTGTTCCTGCATTAAGCATTAGCTTAAGATAATGGCCTCCAGCTCCGTCCATGTTGCTGCAAAGGCCAGGATCTCATTTTTATAGCTGTGTAGTAGTCCATGGTGTATACGGACCACATTTTCTTTATCCACTCCACTGTTAATGAGTATCTAGGTTGATTTTGTCTTTGCTGTTACCCAAATTGCTGCAATGAACATATGTGTGCATGTGTCTTTATGGTAGAATAATCTATATTCCTTTGGGTATATATCCAGTAATGGGATTGCCAGGTCAAATGGTAATTCTATTTTAGGTTCTTTGAGGAATCTCCAGACTACTTTCCACAGTGGCTGTATCCATTTCTTCTTGAAACAACTTTGGTAATTTGTAAATTCCCTAGAGATTTATCTTTTTATTGTGTTTTACAAAGTAGCAGGAAGTTTCATATAAAATTTTCATTAACATTATGTACATTAACACTTTGTTATTCATTTATTTTAAATATGTTTTTTCTTTATTTTCTTATTAAGATTTCTCTTAATTTTATCTATGTTAGAGGATTTATTTATTACTCCTGTTTTTCTGTTACTATCTTTACTATTATCTTTACTATTTTCTTTCTCTGCCTTCTTTGGGTTAATTTCATTTTTCTGACTATTTGACGTGAATAGTTATGTCATTATGTTATTAAGAATCTAGTCTTAATAATTAAATGATGTTAGGCTATAAATTTGTTTCTAATTAGAACTTTGGCTATATTCTACAAGTTTTGGTGAACAGTTTTCATTGTGATCACATTATAAATATACTGTGACTATAATTTTGACTTTTTTCTTTGATATACCCATTCAAGAATGGTTTAGCATGCTTTTGTGAACCATCTTCCTCTAAACACACATACATTGCTCACACACCTACACCACTTCTTACTTTTTGTTAATATGATCTAAAAGTTAAAAATATTTTTCAAGGAATATTTCAAAAATAATTCTTAACATCTATCTTCAATTTTATATCCACATTTATCACAAATGACAATATTAAACTCTGTGTTTTACCAGCTAAACACTTAAACACAAACAATGGTGGATTTACTTTTTAAAACTATTCTAGATCCCATCACAATTTATAAATTAATCTTGATATAAATTTTATCTCAGTGCTATTTGATACTGTGAGCTAAACCATCAGATTTGATAGCATTAAATTAATATGTCCAGGAAACAAACTTGAAGTGATATCCTCTAGATATTCTCCCTGTAAGCAACAAAGGCTATTAGATTGGCATGGTGTTTGCAATACAAGTTTACCATCGTCCACACGGTTTCTCCTTCATCAAGTTAACGCCTACTTTTTCTTCAAAACTTAGCAAGACAATAGACTCCACTGACGTTTATCCTCCATAAAGTCATCCTGAATTTCCAGTTGTCTTTAACTTTCCCTCAGGACTTCCAAGACCATCCTGTACATATCATTATTCCACTGTGTGTGCTCTTGATTTTATATGACTTCTCCTTTCCTAAACATTTTGAGGGCAGTGCCTAGCCTATTGCCGGACAATTTGTAAATGGTTAGTGCAGGTTTTGTTAAATGAGTGGAACTAATCAAAGGGTGACTTGCTCAATCAATCAGTCATCTTGAATGGGCAGTAACTTCTATCTGTTCATCCCTCTGCTTTGATTGGCTCTTCAGTCCTACAGCTGCAAAGAGGAAAAGTTGGAATGAGCTTCCCCTGTGAAGTGAAAATGAGACCTTATGAAGTCAGGATGAGATCTCTTTATGAAGTTAGAGAAGAAAGCTGGGCTCCAAGGGGGTGGACCCATATGCTATTAGCAGATGATTCACTCTTTCACTATAGGGACAATGGGCATAAGAACATTGTGGCATTCTGGGAGCTTCGTCACTTGTCCCTATCTGTTATTGGTTTGCTCTTTCCCATTATTTCCCACAGTGGCAGTTTTCAGCAATGTACTCACATAGGAAGAGTCACCTCATCTTCAAGACTGGGCTCACGTTCCAGCTCCTCCTTATGGCCTGCCCTGGCTGCAGAGGGAGTGAGTCCCTCCACCTCCGAACTTCTTTGCTACATGATGATCATAGTCGCCATTTGGCTTCTAACACTCACTGCTTTCTGCTAATTTTTTGTAATTAACAGAGTTGGAGATCTTTGAGGGTGAATGGAAAACTACATTTGCACTTCCCGAAGTTTCTAGCAAAATATCTTGCACATTGTATGTACTGAAAGAGCATGTTAATGCATACATGTTTATACAGTCATGTGAGAGAGTGTGTGTGTAAAATTATACACTGCACAAATACCCATTTCAATACCTTCCTTCCAAAACAGAATCAGAAAAAGGGGAAAGTGAGAAATTTGTGTAGGGAGGGTGAGGTGATCCCAACTCAACTTTCTCAGAATATCTTCAATCTCACTTTCTTTCCTCTTTGCCCTAATTTCCAGAAATAACTTTCTGAAAATTTTGCCCCTCCTCTTTCAGAAAAGATAAACATAGTTATTATTTACTATTCCTGTGTTTCTTCACATTAAGATGGAAATACTTCTGATTCCTCAAGAAATCTTAAAACATCCACCAGGTTCATTCCAAAATCATCATCAATAATCAAGAAATGCCCTCAGAGATGAGCATGAATCCACACCCACATACACAATCTCTAAGTACGTATACACATATACATGCAAATCGGTGCCTGGAACCAAGAGATAAATGCATAAAGCTAAGCACACACAGATGCACATTCTCCTCACTGGCTTGGGAGGACCTTTGCTGAGAGAGTGAGGATGGAACTTGAGGGCTCTTGGAGCACAGTCAGTTTCCAGTAGCAGCTGTCATCAAGCACTGGTCCAGGCAGGCAGAGGGACCATGTGGCTGAATTTCAGGGTAATTAATAATGTAAAAGGGAACCCTGGGTGCCACTGGGCACTTAGCAGCATGTGCAAAATTCTCCCAGCAGATATCCAGGTGGGCATGAGGCCAACCATCTTCCCACCCCTGCCTCTTTTGGCAAGTGAGGCTCAACCTGCTCTGGGGAACATGAATGTAGGAGCAGTGGTGGCGAGGAAGACTCACATTAGGCGGCCCACACGTTTTGCTCTCCATGCAGTAGTATCAGTTACATGCTGTTCCATCCCCTTAAACTGTCAGTTCTTCTTAACAGCCTGTTGGGATAGTTCACTCCCTACCCAGCCAGATTGTCTGCATCAACAGTTGTAAGGGAGATGTTACCGGTAGCAGTAGCCCCCTGACTTCTCCTCTCATGGGGAATTCAGCTTGCTCTTCCAGCGAAGGCTTTTCCTCCTCATCTTCACCCATCTTCTATCATTTCTGCTCCTCAATTTTTGGTTGGGGTTCATTGTCACATGGCTATTCACCAGTGTCAGCTAACAGCAACATTTGGAAGTAAAGGATTTTACCTCCTCTTAATGTCCCCTGTTTCTCATCTTAACTCAACAATACCTTTAATAAGAATTAATAAGTATATCACTGACAGTAGAATGTTAGGTCTTAGGATAATGGGATAAGAGAAAAGCTGTTTAAAGAGGTCCTTTTGGAACGACTTGATTATTTATAGGGTTGACCGTAATGTGTTTATTTCTTCTTCCAGCACTGCCTCCTTAGCACCGCCTTGGTCCTGTTTTCCTCTGAAATATGCCCCAGTGGTTATGAGGCTGCTTCAACATCAATGCTTATACGGGTGAATCAATGGCAAAGATATTCCCCTCTTCTTGTTTTTCTTTGGAAATAATGTTCCAAAGAGGGCGTGAGAAAGTCAAGATCCTTAGCTTAGCAAAAGAGACCTTTCGATATTAACTCCTGTCTACCTCTTTAGCTTCAATCTCAATCACTTACGTTATACTTCAGCTATGCCAAGCTCATTGCAATACACTGAAAGTGCCAGTCTCTGTCATGCCTCTATGGCTTTCTACTTGCCATTTCTATCACCCTCGTGGCCTTTGTTGAGTCTCCCATGGCACCCTGTGCACTAATTTCTCATAGCACTGGGCTATAGGAACACAGAGGACAGCCAGCTGGCTGGGGAATGTTTTAAGACTTCTCTATGGGCAAGACAAGGAGTTCACTATGACTTGAGTATGAAAAAAACAGTTTCATAGAAACAGAGAAGGAAGTGGGAAGTGGCAGGAAATGGGTGGGCTTCTTGTCTGCTCTCTCTGTTAGGATTATATTGACTGCAAGTGGGAAAACAAATTGCAGTGGCTTATGTAAAGTAGTTTATTTCTCTCTCAAATGCAAATCAGCCCAGGCAGGAAGTCCAGGGTTAATATGGTGGTTCTGTTCCAACAAAACTCCCGGCTCCTTTCAGTTCATAATGCCACTCTCGTCTTCATGTCTCATGGTTCAAGATGACAGCATCCGCATTCCAGGACTGCATCCTTCATATGGACTTTTACCTTGTCTCCCACATTTTAACACAAACCACCACAGTCATCAATTTTACCTCCTTTCACGTATTTTCACCAACACTGTCATCGTATCATTCCAAGCAACCATCACGTCTGACTTGACTGTTGTCACTGCTCTGATCTTTTCTTTGAGGACTGGTGCGATTTTACAGGAGAAATAAAAACATAATGTGATGGCTGCATTATTAGAAGTAAGGGGAAATTACAAAAACAACGTAGAAAAGGGAAAAATTACTTTTAGGTCTGATGATCACAGGCTTTGGAGAAATACTTTGAAGAAAAATAAGTTTATTTTTTTTTTGAGATGGAGTCTCACTCTGTTGCCCAGGCTGGAGTGCAGTGATGTGATCTGGGCTCACTGCCACCTCCACGTCCTGGGTTCAAGCAATTCTCCTGCCTCAGCCTCCCAAGTAGCTGGGATTACAGGCACCCGCCACCACGCCTGGCTAATTTTTGTATTTTCAGTAGAGAAGGGGTTTCGCCACATTGGCCAGGCTGATCTCAAACTTCTGACCTCAGCCTGCCAAAGTGTTGGAATTACAGGTGTGAGCCACTGTGCCAGGCCTAAAATATCTTTAAATATAAATATCGTCTAGCAAGGGGCATTAAGCAAAAGAAACTGCATAAGCAAAAGTAGCAAAAGTATAATATGTTCCAAAATAAAAGTAGTCTAAACTGAGTAGTATATGCTATAGGCTGTATATTAGTTTGCTAGAATTGCCATAACAAAATGCCATAGACTGTGTGGCTTAAGCAAAGGAAATTTATTTTTCTGTAAATCTGGAAGCTGGAAGTCCAAGATCAAGGTGTTATCAGGGTTGGTTTCGTGTATGGCCTCTCTCCTTGGTATGTAGATGGCTGTCTTCTCCCTGTGACTTCGCATGGTCTTTCTTCTCTCTGTATACGTCTATGTCCACATCTCTTCTTCCTATAAGGACACCAGTCACATTAGATTAGGATCACACTGATGACCTCGTTTTAACTTAATTACCTCTTTGAAGACCTTGTCTCCAAATATAGTGACATTCTGAAGTATCGGAGGTTAGGATTTCAATGTACGTATTTTGGGAAGACACAATTCAGCCCCAAATAGGCCATTATATTTCAGGATCTTGGAAGAGATAAGCTAGAAAGGTAGGTACAAATCAGATTGTAAAGAGCCTTGAAGGTTGGACTAAGGAGTCTGGACTTTTTCCTAAACTAGTGGGCAACAGAAGGGTTTTCAGCAAGAGTGGGCTTTGATCAGATGCATGTCTAAGAGGACTGTGTGAGGTCCATAGCCAGGACCAAGCAGAGCCTGCAGGTATCAAGGTCAGTCAGGAGTCTATTGCAGTGAGACAAAAGAAAGACAAGGAAGGTCAGAGATGACAAATTTGAGAGACATTTTATTCATAGAATTGAGAGGATGTGGATAGAAAACCTGGAGACTATCAGGTTTCTGGCCTGGTTGGCTGAGGAAGGTGTCAGAAATGAAAATGAAGAACACATGTTGAATTTCAGGTATTTAATAGTATAGAATATCTAGGTGAAACATTCAGGAAACACGCATCTACAATCCAGGAGCCGGGTATGGTGGCTAATGCCTGTAATCCCAGCACTTTGGGAGGTTGAGGCAGGTGGATCACCTGAGGTCAGGAGTTTGAGACCAGCATGGCCAATGTGGTAAAACCATGAGTCTACTAAAAATACAAAAATTAGCCAGGCGTGATGGTGCATGCCTGTAACCCCAGCTACTCAGGAGACTGAGGCAGAGAATCGCTTGAACCCAGGAGGCAGAGGTTGCAGTGAGCCGAGATTGTGCCTGGCATTCCAGCCTGGGTGACACAGTGAAACTCCATCTCTAAATAATTAAATAAGTAAATAAATAAAATAAATCCAGGAAGGAAAACTAAGTTGAAAATATAGCACACAAATGATAGTTGAGGTCAGAGTTGATGCCAGCCTGGGAGCATAGGCCAAGAAAAAAAAGATATTCAAAAGAGAGGCCGGGCGCAGTGGCTCACGCCTGTAATCCCAGCAGTTTGGGAGGCTGAGGTGGGTGGATCACGAGGTCAGGAGTTCAAGAACAGCCTGGCCAACATAGTGAAACCCCATCTCTACTAAAAATACAAAAATTAGCCTGACATGGTGGCATGCGCTTATTAGTCCCAGCTACTCTGGAGGCTGAGGCAGAAGAATCACTTGAACCAGGGCGGCAGAGGTTGTAGTGAGCTGAGATTGCACCACTGCACTCTAGCCTGGACAACAGAGCGAGACTCCACCTCAAAAAAATATATATATTCAAAAGAGGAACTGGAGAGAAGTGCAGCACTTAAGGGGTGAGTGGAAGGGAAGACAAGTCAGAGACAGAGGAGGAAAAACAGAAAAAAGCCGTGCCACAAAAGTAACACAAGACAGTTTCAAAAAAGAGGAAGGCACAAAGTCAATCAGAAAAGCCGAGTAAGAATTTAAGAGAGACTGCTGAAGTTGGCCTCCAAAAGAGAAGTTTTAATGGAAGAGTAGAGACAGGAGCCTGACTGCAGCAGGTCTGGGAGTGAGGGGAGGTATCATGGTGGAAAGATGAAATGTAGACCATTTCTGGAAGCCCGGCTGTAAAAAGAGGAAGAAGCTAGGAGGAGTGGAGGGGAGGTTTTTGGTTACTGTCCCAATCTGGTTTTCATACCCACAGATTGCCAGATGAAAATCTCTATTCCGCACGTTGTACCAGAATGACAAGCTGTGCAGAACATCTCACTATTTTGCTCCATAGCTCTGCTTCATGCCCCCACAGTGGAGTGTTCATACTTCTGTCTCAGGATCCACATGTTGTTTGTTTGTTGTTTGTTTGTTTGTTTTTGAGACAGAGTTTCTCTCTTGTTGCCCAGGCTGGAGTGCAATGGTGCAATCTCGGCTTACTGCAACCTCTGCCTCTCGGGTTCAAGTGATTCTCCTGCCTCAGCCTCCCAAGTAGCTGGGATTACAGGTGTGTGCCACCACGCCTGGCTAATTTTTTGTATTTAGTAGAGATGGGGTTTCACCACGTTGGCCAGGCTGGTCTCAAACTCCTGACTTCAGGTGATCCACCCACCTCAGCCTCCCAAAGTGCTAGGATTACAGGTGTGAGCCACTGTGCCCAGCCTGGATCCATACACATGGTTCTTGTTCACAACCTTGTCCTTCAGTGTTATACCATAAACCCCTCAAGGGCAGGAATCATATCTCATTCATCTTTATACTTCCTACATTGTATGTTTAAAAGTGCATAGAGAAGGAAAGAATAAAGGGAGGGAGGAATAAAAGAGTTACTACAGAGCCTTTATGCTAGCCAAAGTGTTATGCTAGGCAAAGTGTTATGCTAGGCAAAGTGTTATGCTAAGTATTTTGCTTAATCTAATCTTTATACCAAACCTGTGATAGAGGATCTATTATTATTTCCATTTTTCACAGCCGAAGAAACTGAGACCCTCATATAATTAAGTGACCTGCCTGAGGCCATGTAGTTAGTAAACAGCTGAGTGTGCATCTGAACTCAAGCATTCAGAATCAAAAGTCCATACTCTTAGCTGTGTAAAAATCAGCTCCAGTATTGTGATATTTTTATGTGTCAATCTGACTGGGCCTCAAGGTGCTCAGATGGACACTTGGTCAAACGTTACTCTGGATGTGTCTGTGCAGATGTTTTTGGATGAGGTTAACTCTTGATTCCCCAGAATAAGTAAAGCAGATAGCCCTCCTCAAAGCAGATGAGTCTTATTCAATCAGTTGAAGGCCTGGATTGAGTAAAAGGCTGGCCCTCTCGTGATTAAGATGCAGCTGCCCCTGCATGAGCTTTGAGCTGGGGCATTAGTCTTCCCTGACCTTCAGGCTCAAACTGAAATATTGACTTTTATGGGGTCTTGAGCCCATGGCTTTTAGAATGCAGCTTATACCATTAGCTATCCTGGGTCTCAGGACTTTGGACTAAGACTGGACTACGCATTGTCTCTCCTGGGTCTCCAGCTTACCAATGACAGATTCTGGGACTTGTCAGCCTGCATAATCATGTGAGTCAATTTTGTATAATAAATCTCTTTCTCTATATACACCCTGCTCTCTAGGGAACACTTACTAATGCAAGTATTTTGAAAACTTGACCTATATGACAGGATATACTGGAAGTAGTTTGAAATATTTATTTCCTAAAAGAAAAAGAGCAAAAGCCAAGAAGAGTTACATTTGATCTGCTGAATTGCACTTCCGTTGCCTTACGTGGTGCAAAACAGAACATATGATCATCCCATCACTCCTGTGGTGTTGTGTTATGTTCAGCTGTCAGGTTTGTTGGTTTCCTAAATCAACCAGTCACAGACCATCACCTAAAATATTTTTCACTGTCAAGTTCTAGAGCATAAAATTAGTCTTTACTGCTTTGACTATTACTGATTTCGAAGGCCAAGGAATGATCACATAGAAAAGGCAACAGAGCCTGGACCAGAAGGGCTCCCAGATGAAATGCATTTTGGCTGATGGCTTTCATTTCAACACTGACATGAAGGAGCTATCAGGGCTCTGGGCGGTTTCCCTAGGGTTGTGAAGGCCAGGCAGGTCATGTGGTTGCTTTACATCCTCAGCACTACTTCCTGAGAGCTAGACAGTGTCATTGAGTTTGGGCCCGTGGATAACGCATACAAGGGAAGTCTTGGAACTGCCTGACTGTCGTTCAGGGCCTCTGGTACTGAAATCCTGTGAATCTCCAGGGTGGAAGTCAAGATGCTTTCTGAGAAGCCTCCAAAGTCTCTCCAATGAATAAGAAAATAAAGTCAAGCTAGTGGCTTCTCCTTCAAATGATACCTGGTTTTATTATTTTTTTCTTTTTTTTAATCAACGTTTATTTGAAGTTCTGGGGTGTACGTGCAGGATGTGCAGGTTTGTTACATAGGTAACATGTGCAGGTTTGTTACACAGCCATGTGCCATGGCTGTTTGCTGCACAGATCAACCCATCACCTATGTATTAAACCCAGCATCCATTAGCTATTCTTCTTGATGCTCTCCCTCCCCCAACCCTCTCGACTGGCCCAGGGTGTGTTTCTCCACATGTGTCCATGTGTTCTCACTGTTCAACTCCCACTTATAAGTGAGAATATGTGGTATTTGGTTTTCTGTTCCTGTGTTCAACCATGGTGGAAGACAGTGTGGCAATTCCTCAAAGATCTAGAAGCAGAAATACCATTTGACTCAGCAATCCCATTACTGGGCACATATGCAAAGGAATATAAAGGTACCTGGTTTTAGGATAAGGAGAGCTGCCAGCTTAATTCATAAAATCAAACTTGGATCCGTCACAGTTTGAGATGCGAAATGGGCAGACCATGCCTCAGTTTCTCTTCTTTAAAAGTCACTTTCCCTCTGGTAAACTTTTTCTAATGATTACTGTCCCCCCTACCCAGATCTGAGAGGAGTTTCTGTACATATAGAGTTTCAGGGGGTGTAGCTGGAAATCTCAAGATGATGATGGGTTTTGGAGGATTGGAGTTGAGAATACAAAGTTGAATTGCCTCTCCACCCAGTGGATATTTTCTTTAATAAAGCCACCTTTTATTGAGGGCTATTTGCCAATCATCCAGTCTAATACTTCAGATAGGCTATTTAATTGAATCCCCACAATATCTCTTTGACTTTGCTACTCTTATAACCCTACACTTTTCAGATAAGGAAACTAAAGCTTAGAAAGATTAACTTCTATTACGGGTTGAATCGTGTCTCCTCAAAAGATGTGTTCAAGCTCTAGCCTCCGGTACCTGTGAAGTGACCTTATTTGGAAATAGAATCTTTGCAGATGTCATCAAGTTCAGATGAGGTCATTAGGGTGGGCCCTAATGCAGTGTGACTGGTGTCCTGATAGAGGGGACCAATCTGGACACGAGAGACAGACATGCACAAAGGAAGATAATGTAGACACACACAAGAAGAGGACAACTAGGCTAAGGTGGAGACAGGGCAGAGATTGGTGTGGTGCCTCTCCAAGCCAAAGAAAGCCAAGAATTGTGGTGAGCAAACACCAGAGGGTAGAGGAAGCAAGGAAAACTCCTCCCCTTATATCTTTCAGAGAGAACATGGATGTGCCAACGCCTTTACTTCAGCCCTCTAGACTCTAGATCTGTGAGATAATACATTTCTATTGTTTTAAGCCATCCTACCTCCTGGTACTTTATTACGGCAACTCTAGGAACCTAATACAACTACCTTGCCCCAAATCACAGAATTAGTAATCTTGCTAATGGGGATTTGAATCCATGTCTGTCTGACCCTTAAATCTATATTCATGTTTCATATTGTCTATACTTTACTACCGACTAACTAAGGCAGCATCTAGTAGAAACAAACAATTCTACCTTGGGAAGCTTTTGCAGAAAAGGTGCCATTGAAGTCTGCATGTGAGGATGAGGATGAGTTCCCTAGGGGAGGAAGGGAGGAGAGAGAAATCCAGACAGAAATAACAGGGCAAGCACATGAAAGTGTACCCCGTGCTTCAGGAATAAATGTGGCTTATGCATGGGGTTGCGTGGGACTGTATGATAAGGAAATGTGATCATGCAAGGCTGCATTTTCTGAGAAAATCCCAGGAGCATGCCTGCAGGTATGTTTCTGTAGTTGGGGAGCATCTGAAATTCCAAAATGGTAAGATGGCCAGTCTGTACCCATATCATGACGCTCCTGCCCTGCACTTGAATGATGGAGCATTCCTGGCAGTGAATCCTTTGGCACAGTCAACCTACTTACCCAGGGTGGGCTGGAAGATTCCATTAGCAAAGGAATTTACAAGATAAGGAACATTTTCTTTCCTTGTCATTAAACACTGTCTCTTAATTAAGTTGTCTTCTTGCTCTTGATCAGAAAAGAATACCAAGAAGTCCTTTTCCAGGAAAAAGCTGATTTTTCCTCTCATCTCCTTTACACACACCCCGCTTCCCCACCCCCAATACTTCACTTAGTGATGGGCCAGTGCAGAGAGCTGAGTAAGCCGAGTGACTGTGGAGGGAGTCCCCTTCATCTCAATATGTGTACTCCAGGGGAGAAGCATGGCCCAACCACACTGACAGGTGCAAAGGGAGTGCTCAGGGCATGCATCTCAGACACAGCCATGCTGAGCTGCGCGATATCAGCAGCTGATCCTTTAATCTCACAAAGAGAGAGGAGGTCACATGCTAGTTATTAGATGGTATCACTATTGTACCTCTAGATTCCAGGCTCTGCTTTGTTTCTACTAATAAAGAAGTTTTTACTGAACACTGTAAATTTTGATTAAATTCAGGTAAAGTTAATTTAAATGAGGCAAAAGAGGCTACATAGGCAGTGGCCACTGGTACTAGAATATCTTTACATGAATAAGAGGAAGATAGTAAACACCTCATAGCCATTTATAGCTTGTCTCTTTCTTTGTTCTCTGCCCCATAGTGAAGGAGTTTCAAAATGCTACCAATTCTTTCTTTTTTCTCCTGCCTTTATCCGTCTCTTTCTCTCCATGTGCAATATGTAGTTGACATGCATCTACTCACGCTTAAAGTTGCAGCTCATACTTCACCTTTCCTTTAAACACTTCCCTGACCTAACCACCTTCCCTCCCACACTGTGCCGGCAGAATCAGGCACTTTCTTCTCTGTGATTCAATTGCACAATGTCAGTACAGCTATTATGAGACTTATCATGTTGTGCCGTAATTATTTATTTACCCTCCTCTATGGCTGCAAAACAAACCACCTCAAAACTCAGTGTCTTCAAAGAACATTTATTATGATTGTTATGTCTCATGGTTCTGGAGTATAACTGGGCTCAGCCAGTTCAGCCAGTTCTCACTCAGGGTCTCCCTGTAACGACCATCAGACCAGGGCTGGACTGCAATCATTGCCGACACTTCATCACTCACATGTCTGTGATGGGAAAACTCAAACAGCTGGGACATTTGGGGCCACCTCTTCACCTCTGTGTAGTCTCTCCTGATAGTCTGTCCCTCACAGTAGTTTCAGAGTGGCCACACATGCTTCATGGCCCCCCAGGGTTCCCAAGGCAAGTGTCCCAAGAGAGCGAAACAGGCAGAAACTGTATTGCCTTCTATCACTAAGTCCAATCACCCAGTGCCACTTTGACACAGTCCCAGGCCCACCCAGACTCAAGGGTGAGGGAGGGTAATCCATCTCTCCGTCCCACGGAGGAGGGTCAGCAACCTGCTGTAAGGAGAGCATGTGGGATGGGAAGCACTCATGCAGCCATCTTTGGAAAATACAATGTGCCACAGCTACAAATCCAGTGTTTGGCAAAATGCCTGGCACTTGATGGTCTCTAGGAATATAAGTGGTTGAATTAATGAATGACCCTTATCCCCTGTATAGACCTTCTTATTTTATGCTATTGAAGACGTTTCTATGCTTCCCTCTTTCTCTTTACACTCTCTTATATCCAATTTATCATTTACCCCACGTTCTGAAGATCTGTTTTCTAAAGCCCCTGCTTTTCTCACGTCTTCTTTTCAAAAACCTCAGCAGTTCATAATTCCTTACAGCAGTATCAGGATGTTGTCCCAGCTTGTGATGCTACGGAGTTCTTGTGAATATAACACAAGCACACAGGTTCATATATATACACCTCAGCTTAACTGTGGACTGAAAGAAGAGCATGCCTGGCACATGGATGTGCTGCTGTTTTTCAGATGAGCAGCTTCTTTTATTGATAGACGTTGTCCTGAGTTCTGGTTCTAAGTGATGGATTAAAACATTATGTTTACTTCTGTTCCCTCTTGAAGTTTCACATATGTGCGCGCGCGCGCGCGCGCACACACACACACACACACACACACACACACCAGCAGAAGGATAGAAAGGAAACAGATCTTTAAAAGACTAGAAGTAGAGACACAACCTAAAAAATGTAGAAGCTGGAAAGCCAATGGGGAGCAGCTGTTGACTTCATTGATGTGGTTTTTTATCGAAGAACTTCATTAGGGCTTAGGAATTGAAAACAGCAAATGCCTCTGAAATCAGGAGAGAAGGTTAGGTTGTAAAATGAAAATGAGTTAAAAGGGTGTATGAGAAGCGGTAGCTGCCTCTTCCCCACACTGGCAGAAGATGGGAGGTTTATTCTCTTGGACGAGGTGAACCAGGAGGACTCTAGACATGGATCAGCAGGCACCCCGATGATGGGAATGTGTTACTGAAAACAAAGAGAAGTAAATAAAAATCTACACATGGGGCGGTGATATCTCAGAGTCCTTTTTCCTATTCATGAACTCTGATGGATTTGGCCTGTTCCCCTTCCCCACACCAATTAAGAAATTGGTGAATTTCCCTCTGGCAGAGGAAAAAGACCAACTTATCCATGGAACAAAAGCCCATGAAAAAAAAGACTTAAAGGTTTTTACCACTGTGTTTCCCACATGTATTAACCTACAATGAGGGTCACCCTTAGACAAGCCTCTCCTATGTACAAGGAGTTGCCAATAGGATTTTTCAGTGCTGATCTCCTAAACAGGAAGAGACAAAGGTCACCATATGTCCTGAAGAGAACCCACAACTGAAAAGTCAGGGACCAAAACAAATCCGTGGGACCAAAAAACTCAGAGGAAAGAAGAGCAATCCTAGGAGTAGTAAAAGGAGGGGTGGGAAAAGGAAGAGGAGGAGGAGGAGAGAGAAAACTGTAAGTATGACCTTCAGAAAGATTAAGCAAGATAGCAGAGATAAAATATTCAATATACAAATTGGAAAATAAAGGTGAGGTATATTGCAAGGTGAGACAAAAGTAAAGATGGAAACTAGAAAACCTAAGAATATTAAAGGATTCATGATCATCTAGCATGTGAATCAGAGGAGTTCTAGAAAGAGAGAATGGAAAAGACAGGCAAAAATTATCAAAGAAATCGTGCAAGAAAAATTTCCAGAACAAAAAGATGCAAGTCTCCAGACAGGAATGGCTGTAAGTGTCCAGCAAAATTATAAAAGAACATGCTACAAGCTTCCACAGAAACAGAATGAGAAAGCTATAAAGGATGGTGGGTCAAAATAGCATAGGATTTTTCACAGCAACACTGGAAGTTAAAAGATGTCAGAAACATATCTTCAAATTTCCAAGGAAAAACAATTTACAATAAAAAATTGTATACTTGCTATCAATAAAAGGTCGAAATAGAGCAAAGATGTTTTTTCAGATAAGTAAGGTCTCAAAAATGCAGTTTCTCTGCACTCATTCTTAAAATACTGGAGGGTGTGCCCCGCCAAAATGAACACATAAATAAGAAATGCAAGATCCAAGAAACAGGAAATCCAACCCAGGGGTGGGGTGAAAGGAATTTCCAGAAGATTCAGGCAAAATGTTAGAAAGACACTATGTAATAGGTCCATGAGAATCCAGCTAAGATTGGAGCAGAGGCCTAGAAAGCTCCAGAAGTCCTCCAGGAAAACCTGAAACAGAGAGTCCCTGAGGTGTTTGAAACGAACTAAAGTACTAAGAGGAGATTTAGCCCCTAAGCGAAGTCTGGGGGTAAATTAGTGGTGACTACATCAAAAGTGAATTTTGAATAGTATAATTATTAATTCCAGGGAAAACAACATATTGTAAAAGGAAAATGTAATCCCAGTACACCACATGGCTCAACTGTGAAGGAAATATACATAATCCTAATTGTGTACAATATAAAAATTAAATCTAGAAATGTAAAAAGAAGGAAGGAAGAAAAGAAAGGGAGGAAGAGGGGAAACAAGGAAGAAAAAATATTTTACAGTGTTGCTTACATTAAAACGTTTTCTTTTTCTTTTTTCTTTTTTCTTTTTTTTTTTTTTGAGACAGAGTCATACTCTGTTGCCCAGGCTTGAGTGCAGTGGTGCAATCTCATGTCACTGCAACCTCCACCTCCTGGGCTCACGTGATCCTCCCACCTCAGCCTCCCAAGTAGCTGGAACCACAAGCATGCACCACCATGCCTGGCTATTTTTTTGTATTTTTTGTAGAGATGGTGTTTCACCACATTACCCAGGCTGGTCTCGAACTCCTGGCTCAAAGGATCCTCCTGCCTTGACCTCCCAAAGTGCTGGGATTATAGGCATGAGCCACTGTGCCCAGACTCAATAAAAAGTTTTAAAAGCTGCTGTCTAAAAGATGAAATCTAAACCCTTTTACATGACATTTAGGTCTTTCACAATAGTTTCATGTTAACTCATGATAGATCAATAATACCTGATAACTTTCTTCTACAACTGTATTCCATCTCTTCCCTCCAAACTTGGAATTCTACCACCTATCTCCACCCAATTTTATTCATGTTCTAAATTCACTTAGATTCTTACCACTTCCGTAACGCATTTCTTGTCCCCATAGATCTTTCTCTTCTCTAAATTCCCACAGCAGTTACTGTCTGTACGCAGTTAGCTAATTGGGCTCTTTGCACTTCAGCTTTCAAAGTATTATGGCTTATGTAAGGGGCTTACAAGTTCCTTGAGGACAGATTCTCCCACAGTGGCTCATGCCGTGCTGCAGAGCTATCTACGTGGTAAGGACATTAACAGTTTTTGAACAAATTAGCTAATTAATAATTAAGTTACTCCACCTTATGTCTCTCTCATGCTAGGCTTTTTTTGTTTCTTCTACTGAGCAACAGGGGTTTGTTGTAACTTTCCACTGATCTCTGCCTGGGGTTTCTGGGCTGTGCTGATGATTCAGTCATTACATGGGTACCCTGCCCGCTTCATGCTCAGACCTAGGAGCCCGGAAGGTGAGGGAGGTTTGGATACAGATTGAGTAACCACATTATGATACCTTGTTAGTGTCAATTTTGTTTTGGAAGATCTTGTTCCTACTGAACCCAAGGGCAAGAAGTCACCAGTGGAGACTAAAATCAAATTAATTCTTAGCACCATATATTGAAAAGACAACAGAACTATCAACTCTTTAAAAGTGATTCCCGGCCCGGCATGGTGGCTCAAGCCTGTAATCCCAGCTCTTTGGGAGACCAAGGCGGGCCGATCACCTGAGGTCAGGAGTTCGAGACCAGCCTGGACAACACAGTGAAACCCCATTGCTATTAAAAATACAAAATAATCAGCTGGGCATGGTGGCATGGCCTGTAGTCCCAGCTACTCAGGAGGTTGAGGCACGAGAATCGCTTGAACCTGGGTAGTGGAGGATGCAGTGAGCCCAGATCCCTCCTCTGTACTCCAGCCTGGGCTACAGAGGGAGATTCCGTCTCAATAAAAATTAAAATTAAAATATTAAAAGTGATTCCTGATGATGCTAAAAAAGAAAAGTCATGTATGGCCTTTCCAGACACAATTAGAACACAGGCAATTTCCTGCACACAGGTGTCCCATCAGCATCACCTGAACTTTCAAAGGCCATTTGCTTGGCCTTGGGCACCCTGTCTAACCATCCACTCACTTCCCACATCCCCTGACCAAACACCCCCGGGTAAAAGGAGTCTGTAGCCAAAACACTCCATTCTTACTCTGCTTGTCAGATTCAGTCTGCTGAAGACCAAAAAGGCAATGAGAATTACATATTGCCTTAAAAGAAAAGCAAAAATAAAATGCCCATTATGTGGTCCAAAGTTCTCATTTCTGGGTCACACTTTACTGGATCCACCTAGGACCTCAGAGTGAAGAGATCCAAAGATCATCTAGACTAGCATCTCTCTATGTCTGCTGCTTCTGATGACAAATCCCCGTGGCTTGTCTGATGTGTAATGCTACTGCCTCTGCTTAGATATCACCATAAAGAAGAAGGACCTCCTTTGGCCAATCAATGGTGGGAGATCTATGTGCCATGTGCCAGGGACTCTTTGTTGGTAGAGGAGTCACTGAAGAGCATTTGCCTTAAATGCAGTGGTTGTTTACATTCTAAAATTACTAACCCAACCACCACCACCTGCCCACCAAGAGACTAGAAAGAAAGACCATCTTCTCCAGAAACGAGCACATAAACATGATATTTTCAATGTAATTTTAATAGGTTCAAAAACTCCTGAAACTCACCCATAGATATCAAACTAAGAATTTTTACTTTAATGCTGTTTTTGAGGACCATGCAAATGGCACTGGTCCCTGGACTAAAACAACAATTAAATTATTCTGTTTTTGTGGTGAAAAATTCAAGCCTTGGAAACTGAGAATTTTATCTCAAATTATAAGAAGTATCCACCTGGAGCAACTGTGTCTCAGGGACACTGAGAAGGTTAGAAACACTGAAAAGAAGTGGGGCAGCCTTACAAGTTAGTTTATATGGCTGAATATTTCCTTGACATGCTCATTGACATTGTGCACGGAAACACTACACTCCTCAACATTGTGTTGGCAACTCCTAGGTTTCTGAAGGTTAATGATTTTATGGGTCCAGGCCTCACACATGTTGCACCTTTCAAAAGCTTCATTTCTCTTTTGTTTGGAGGGTTTCCCAACGACTTTTAATTAAGTGTATTCTCTGTTGGCAGGAAAGAGACAATAAAGGGAAAGGGTTGTGCATCCTTGCTCACATAGCCAACGCTATGTATTTGTGGTCGATGATTGATAGGTGGAGCACTTAAGGTTGCAATTGCAAAGTAAAACCCACAAGTGGGTGCTGCCTATAAAAACAATCTTGGGAAGGTATCTTCTGCCGCACTTGCGTGGTGTATTCCATGGTCTATTTGGACCCTTGAAGCTTTCTTAGGCATTGGGCTCTTGCTCCTAGGGACATGTGCTTTCTGAAGAACTTATTGACAAGAAGTCAGCCCACTTGAATGAACTGATGTCGACAGAGAGCTGGACCAGATGTTTGGGGAAGGGAAGAGGTGTGGGGATAATTACTAGAGTAGGGGATACATGTGTCATTTCTTACAAGGATTGAAAAGAAGTTTCCTATTATGCCAAGTGAGATGACACAAGAAGCAGATCTTATTTCTCAATATTGACTCCTTGGTCTAAAAGGAACTAATCCATTCTTCTGCCTCCAGGCAATGCAACATTCAAAGAGATTGGGTTTTTGTTCTTCTTTTTTCAGCATTCTCAAAGAAGGGCATTCCGGCCTTCTTTAACCTTGCATTCCAGAGCCTCACAGTGCCTATACTCAGGAAATAACTTCCTCAGGTTTAACTTCAATCCCTCTCCCTGCAATGTGAGACCATTGCTATCCTCCAAGGATTGGAAGAACAGCTGCCTGGCACCTTGCCAGTCACATCATTCCCCTTTCCCATTGTTCAGTAAAGGAAATGGCTCTGGGAATCTGTTGCTTGGCTCCTCGTCCGTCACCCAGCAGGAACCCAGGCCAGATCTTCAGGCTCCTTTGAACAGTCACTTTGCTGCTGCACCAGGTATCTACTGGGGGCACTGTTTTCCCAGGCCTCTAAAATTACCACAAGTGACTTATCATCCTCTGAAAACAAAACTCTCTGTAAGGGACTTTGAGAAATGACAGAACAGAATGTTCTACAGTTTTACAGTGCTTTACGTAACATTTGTGCCCACAGAATTTCCACGATAGGTCTTATAGCCATCATTTTAAAGATAAGGAAATGGGTCCAGAAAGATTGGCTCAACCAAAGTTCACACAGATAAGAAGAGGGGAAGCCAAGAGTTGGCCTTCAAATTATGATACTTAAGTTCAGCACTCTTTCCACTACACCAGAGTAAAGGTCTGGACCATGGATGTCTTGCCTTTGTGATTCTTAGTCTAACAAACTAGAGAGGCAGATACACAAGGAAATGAGTATTAAACTCTTCAGTCACGAGAACTGTGGAATCAGTTGGGATTGGTTAGGAGAACAGCAAGAAAGCCTCGTGGGATAGGTGGCATTTCAGGATAGTTAAGGGAGGTTTTAGAGACAGAACGACCTGACTTCCAGTCCTGGCTCTAACACAGGCTGTGTGACACCAGACAGGTTCACTCACCTCTGAGCTTCAGTTTCCTCATGTATGAAATGAAAATAATAATATCTTTTTCACAGGGTTATTTTGAGAAGTAAATGAGATAATTAATATAAAGTGCTCAGCACAGGACCTGACAGATAGAAGAGCTAAATAAATTTTTAAATAGTAACTATTCATGTTAGGGAGTGAATAGAGCAATGAAACTGAATGGAGTTAAATTGGGAAAGGTTTCATGGAGGAAGTGAAAGTGCAATAGGAATTTGAAAGCAAGATTGGGGCTTAGGGGTGAGGACAAGAAGGGGATTATTTCTTTGCCCTCAGCCTCGCATAGGGAGGCTAGTTTAATCTCTGCATGTGGGTTCCCAACACTGCCTGTCTCTGCAGATTTTCAGATTTTTAAGTCACTTTTTGGAATAGTGTAAAAGCAGTACATCATAGGCAAGGCTGTGGACGGCTGGCTTACAGGATACGTGGGGAGATGCCAGCGTTAAAGCAAATTCTATCCTAGAATGAAGAACAGCTTCAGTATAACTCCATTAAAAATGGAGTGTGCTGTAATGTTGAGCTATTTTAGCGTGGATGACTCCTTAAAAGGTTAAGTCTGATGAGTTGGCTTGCTTGCCATAGATTTGCTGCTTCTGATACAGATGAGAGGGATGACCTCTTTAAGACTCTACAAATTATTGGAAATAGGGATATTGCAATTCTTGGAACTTTCCCATTGATTGATTAAGTAAATCATCTACTAAATGCAAATCTAATTTCAAAGGTATACATTTAACACAATTAATAAGTGAACTGATGGCCGGGCGCGGTGGCTCAACCCTGTAATCCCAGCACTTTGGGAGGCCGAGGCGGGTGGATCACGAGGTCAGGAGATCGAGACCATCCTGGCTAACATGGTGAAACCCCGTCTCTACTAAAAAAATACAAAAAACTAGCCGGGCGTGGTGGCGGGCGCCTGTAGTCCGAGCTACTCGGAGGCTGAGGCAGGAGAATGGCGTAAACCCGGGAGGCGGAGCTTGCAGTGAGCCGAGATCGCGCCACTGCACTCCAGCCTGGGTGACACAGCGAGACTCCGTCTCAAAAAAAAAAAAAAAAAATAAGTGAACTGATTAGGCAAAATCTTTGAAGTAGCCAAAAAATGCCCTAACTGATCGGAGACTTATAAACAGGCTCCAGAGAGTAAGGAACTCAAGAAGGAAATTACTGGAGGCTCTTAAGGATTGTGGCAACACTGCTTTGGACATCTGCCGAATCCGGCATGGATTTGTGGAACACGAACCACAATGCCACAACTATTTCCAAAGGCATGTAAATCAGGAATCAGTTTCTGTTGGTGTATGACAAGCCATTTAAGGCACCCAGGCTGAAGGACTGTGGGATGTCCATCCTGTGCCTTGGTGCTGCCAACTCACAATGTGGGTTTCTGTGGCTAGTGAAATGGAGCCAGGTAGTTCCACAGGCTACGCTGTCCTGAATGTTCCTCCTGTCTGGATTGCTGGCACTGCAGAGGGAAACTGGTCTGGGAGACCCAGTTCATAACCTGTTTTGGAAGGACACTCCTCAAAAACAGGTGCTGAAATTAGATAAGCAAAGGGAAAATGGAAAAGGAGAAAGAAAATCATATTTATTTAAAATCTACTCTATGCCAGTCACTTTACATACATTGTTTTATTTAATCCTCACAGCAATCCCCAAGATAAGCATTATTAAACTCACTTTACAAAGGTTTAGTAGCAGGACTGGGATTGGAAAGCAGGTCTGACTCACTCCAAAGTCTACAAGTCCACCGTTTTTTTTTTTAACTTCACAAGGTTGCCTCAGGGAAATGCACTATAGTCTAATTCCTCTGAGACGTCAGGATGTGTGTATTAGACTAGAATGTTTTGCAAAGCTGGTTTCAGATGATGAAGACATGGAATCACTGAGTATCACCTCAAGGGATTTGAAGCTCATTCCACAGGCAGTGGGCAAAGAAGGTCTTAGAATGGGGATGGGAGCAGAGAAATAATCAGAATTGTCCTTCCTACTCAGAGTGGAATTCAGTGTGGAAGGAAATAAGAGGAGACTGAATGGATAAGTAAATAAAAAGAAGAATAGGTTCTAACCCTGGCAAGTTGGTAATAAAAGTTTGAACTAGATGGCAATCAAAAGACCAGAGGAAAAAAAGGTACGGAAGATCGTATTTTCCCAAAATGGCCACAGTGATATTTCTCATCACACGTGCCCTTCCAGAAGCTTATCAGTCCCCTTCAAGAGGTGGAGCCTATGTCCCCTCTCATTGACCTGGGCAGGCCTTTGTGAATACCTCAGCTAACAGAGTATGACAGAAGTGATGCTACATGATTGTCATAAACCAGTATACAGCTTCCACCTGATTCTCTCTGTCTCAGGATCCTTGCCCTTGGAAGCCATTATGCTGTAAGAAAGACCAGGCCACACAGGGAGACCGACATGGAAAGAAACTGGAGCGCATAGCCACTGGCCCCTGCTAAGCTGCCTGCCAACATGGCACACCAGCTTTCCAGATGTAAGAGTGAGTCATCCTGAAGTGAATCCTCCAGCCCTTAGTGGAACTTCTCCACGTGATGCTACATGGAACAGGGAGAAGCCTTCCAGATAGAGCCCTGCCCAAATTGCAAATTTGTTAACAAAATAAATGATCGTTGTTTTAAGTGCCTAGGTTTTAGGGTGGTTTTTAATGCAGCAAGAGATAACCAGAGCAAAAAGCCCAATGGGAGAAGATTCACTGTGTGCTTCAACCAACACACATACAGAAGAATCTGGCCAAATAGTAACAAAAGTCAATTTTATTTACTTGATTGTATCTCCATTAGTCTGAGGAGTAAACATTTTAGAGTTGGAAAATATTTCTGCATCAATTTATAACCACATTACAACGTACTAATCATTGCATTTCTATAGTATCCAATCTAATCGAGGGAGATGGGGATGCAGATGGTCCCCCATAATGACGAATGATCTGATGGAGACCAAACCTGCATTGAAAGTCTACTATGTGACCAGGCGTGGTGGCTCACACCTGTAATCCCAGCACTTTGGGAGGCCAAGGGGGACGGATCACCTGAGGTCAGGTGTTCAAGACCAACCTGGCCAATATGATGAAAATGCAAAAAATTAGCTGGGCGTGGTGGTGTGCGCCTAATTCCAGCTACCTGGGAGGCGGAGGCAGGAGAATCGCTTGAACCCAGGAGGCAGAGATTGCAGTGAGCTGAGATTGCACCACTGCACTCCAGCCTGGGTGACAGAGCGAGACTCCATCTCAAAGAAAAAAAAGAAAGAAAGTCTACTATGTTTTAGGCGTGATGTTAGACCTTTCACGTTCCTTTTCTCATGTAATCTTCATAAAACGCCTGCACAGTCTTGCTCCTATTTTACAGTGTCCCGAAGAAAGTCTAGAAAACTGATACAAACCTCAAACCAAACCAGTGAGTGATGGGGACAAGATTCACATTCAAGTCCAATTCCAATGCTTAGTCTTTTTCCACTACATCATTCTCCATATATGCCAAAAAATGATTTCCCTTTGGTTTGGGTGCACATGTATATTAACATTTTTTTCTGAGTTGTTTGGAGAGGATCCTTTTTTCCTTCCGCAGCAGCATATTTACCTTTCCTAGCTGCTGTTCTTTAAAAAGAGAGTTCGCATTCCTGAAGCATACACAACCCAGTGGTGTTGAAAGCAGATGGTCCAAAAGTATGCTGTGAGACATGGGGACTGAAAATTAAAAGAAAATTTTGTCACAGTTATACAGTGCTATGGTGCTGCGTATATAAGTATGTATAATGCAGAATGTGTCATATGTAGAAGTGACTTTTTCTTTTTCATTAAGTTGGCCATCACCCTTAATAAAGATGTTTTTGCAATATAAGCTATTTTGCTCCGATGCATGAGTGTCTTATAAATTAAAGTGCAGAACACACAGTTAATTGTGCAAAACATACAGATGTCTGCTCTGATCAGTCTGCTTTAGAATTCTGTCAGGGGCTTGTGATTGTTTGAAAGGGAAGTATTCCCTTAGAAGGAGAAGTCATGTGGAGGGCAAGAGGTGAGAGTCTCTCCCTCTGAGTGTCAGAGGGTTCAGTGATTGGCGGAAGTAGGCATCCAGCCTCCTCGATTCTGTCCTGTCACTGTTACTGCACACTCTGACCTTGCTCAAGCATTAACCCCTTGTCTTTTCTTATTGGTTTCTTGGAGAACAATCACACTGCGCCAGCCTTACTGACTGCAAGTTATTTCTTCAAAAAAGTCATCCGTCTTTGTGCAAACCCAAATGCTTTTTATCATAAACAATCCTCTCTTTTTCCTTTTTTCCCCTTGACAATAATGCATGTCTTCCTCAGCATGCCATTTTCAAAACCTTTGACATTTCACTGCACCTCATCATTGCCTTCATTGTGGATCGTGCCAATTTGTCAGTTTTAATCTGTCTAAAAACCTGCATCTGCCAGCATAAACCTTTTTATTTCTTATATGTTGATACAAAGATTTCACACATTGATTTTTGTGTAGCTCTGATTTCATGCAAGCTAAGCAAACAGTGACAGGTTGGTACTTGGGGTAATGAATGCTCAATCAGATTAATACAAATCAATGGCATTGGCAAGTTTTGGATGAGGCGCAGGGAGTAGGGTCTGGACAGCATGCGCTGCCAGAACAAAACAGATGGTCAGAAGCTGACACTCTTACCTCTTTATCTTGATGGACTCATTAGCGGATTTCTCTCCTTTGGGTCTCATTTGAGTTTCTTGGCTTTAAATGGCACCCCATAGATTGCCTACCATCCTGGAAAACTACTGACGTACCCTTCTTGTGACCTGACACAGAGAATATTCTAGTGCCCAGGGTCTGTTTAGCAGCCTGGAAGGCGAGGACTTAGGTAAATGGGTGCTGGAGCTACTGTTACCCAACAGGACCACAGGATCCAAAGAGTTAATGGTCCTGTTAAGCACCTACTTTTCTAAAAACTACCATTTTTTGAGTGCCAAGTCCTGAACCAGGCAAATTATTTTATTTAATCCTCACAAGAAGTCTAAAAGGTAGATTCTATTATTGCTGTTGCTCTTGTTTTTATTATTGTTATTTTATAAGTGAGAAACTCAGGATTAAGCAATTTGTCCAAGAGGGCACAGCGGGTGAGTGGAAAAGGCACAATTTGGCTCTGGGTCTATAGGACTCTGAAGCCCTGTGGTTAGCCACTGGTGTAACCCGGCATCGACTTTTCCCCAGGTCTCATATGCAAGGGCAGATGGCTACGCCTTCAGGCAGCTTTTTCAGTCCTGGACTGATTCCTACACATGGTTCCTTCTTTTCTTCCTGCAGGCCTCAGAGGCTGTCAGCTGTCTCTTTACTTCCTTTTTAAAACATACCTCTATCCAAGGCTGGCAGAGGGCCAGGGCATCATCTCCTTGGCTCTGCCTCTGCTACTCTTGCTCCAAAGGGAGCACCATCCCAGGAAAAAGACAACGGGAGCCAAGAGGTTTCAGTCTCCCTTGGATTTTTATAGCCATTGATCTAGCAAATAGAGATCCTGACTTCCTATTTTTAAATTTTTATTGTTTTTAGTGATTTCCTTTCTAGATGGTGTCTTGAGCTTTCTGTTAATTGACTTGGCTGCTTATACTGTATGAGAGCCGAGAGTGATATAGCTTGAAAGAACTGCTAAGATGTGAGATTCTTAGGCCTGGCCTAAACCTCCCTTATAATCTTTGCCCCAAGTATGAGTTACTTCTGCATTTCTTCATTTCTTTGCTTCTGGTCAGCTTCTCCAAGAACACTTCCATTCCAGGCCCCAAGGGATCATGCATGGGGCTTCAAACTTCAGCTGTGCAGATGCTTTCCCATACTCAGAGCAATCTCCTCGGCCCCAGCTGCCAATGTCCTGTACTCTGCTGGTTTGCCAGCAGACACCAACCCTGCCTCTACCTGCTTTTACTGTCTACGATTATCTAGGAAACATCCTTTTCCACAAACTCAGCCTCTGAGCTCTGCCACCTTGTTTCACAGTCACCCTTCAAACTTCTTTTTTAAAAAAATGTTTCTCTATCTAGAATTCTTTGACACTGTTTTCCTGGTTTCCCAAACTCTGTGGTTTCTCCCCTAACTTACTTTTCTACCACTGCTGAAAGTGTGAAACCCACTGCTCAGTCCTTTCTTACTTTTACATTACATCTTCAGCTTTTACATTAACTGCCCTCAAGAGTTTATCCAGGCTCATGGTTTCAATTACCATTGCAATAATGATTCACACAGTTCCAAACCTAGGTACTCTCTGCTCTCTTCTTAATTCCAAATAGCTTCCTATGGGAAATTTCTACACAAAGATTCTACCATTATCTCAACTTACTATGCATAAACTTCCCATTTCTCTCCTTCCCATTCTTCCAGGCTCATTGGTTTCAGCTTAAACATGTTCTCACCCATTAAATTTATTCATTTATCCATTTATTCATCCATCCACTCAGTTATTCATTCACTCATTCAGTAAACATTTATGAAGCTCATATTCTATGGAATTCAGTTCTGGGCAAAGCACTGAAGACACAAAAGTAAATGGCATATCCTGAATTTCTAATGTTGAAGATCCTCCATCCATCATCGTCATTCCCTCTACAACCTTTCTTCTCATGGTTTTCAACAACACTGAGGGCTTCAGTCAAATTGGTCTTCTATCCTTCACACGAACATGTCCTTTCCTTACCTTTACGCCTTTGTTGTTGTTTTTCCCGCCTAGAAGAACTTTCTCCAATCTTTTGCCACCTAAAATCAGTATCTCATGGAATTCTGTCATTCAATGGTTCCTTTCTTCTATTGTGATCACACATGCAGTAGGAGAGCATGGCAGAGAACGTTTTAGTAACAGAAAAGTCTTAGAATCCTTTACCAAAGTTGTCATAAGCAAGGGCATATTTTCTCGGTAAGAATAATATTGATTCATTCATTTACTCATTCATCTAATCACTCACTTCTGAGCTCTGTGAAAAAAGGTATGGGCTTCCCGAGTGCATAAGGCCAGTGCCTGGGTCACTGTCCATGCTGCTGCTCACCATGGACCCTGGGTATGACCCAGGGTCTTAAGCCAACCACACACAACTCCCATTTCACAGCCAACTGCAGGGAAGTGGGACAGGCAAAGGATGTGTTACAGACTTAGGCCCAAGCCAAGATGTTTGTAAACTAAGTGCCGGGGAAAAAAGTTGGGAGGCACAAAAGAAATGTAGTTATTCTCCCAGCTTTGAAAAACTCTTACATGGCCTTTGAGAGACCGAATGAGTGCAGAAGCCTCAATCCATTCATTTTTTTAAAATTCCATGCATACTGAGTGCCTACGAAGTGTCATTCACTCTGCTACATCCTAGGGATACCATGGTGAGTAATAACTGCAGAAAAGCTGCAACACAAGTAGGAGTCAGCTCTTTCCCAAACAGATCCCTCTTCCCAGAGCCTTCTTTCTAGGCCTTTGAAATTCTGATGTAAAGGCAATCCCATTTTACACAAATGGATATGCTGAGGCCTAGTATAACTGACTTTTCAAGTTCACGTTGTGAGTTAAACACTATCAGAATAAGAACCCTGAGCTGCAGGCTTTTTCATGGATATTGCCTCCCTCCTCTTCATTCCATCCCATGCCACATCCTCAGGTGAGTGGAGCTGGGTGCTGGGGTATGGTCACAAGGGTCTTTGGTGTTGACCTATGCCCTAAAGCAGGGGTGTCCAATCTTTTGTCTTCCCTGGGCCACATTGGAAGAAGAATTGTCTTGGGCCATACATACAATACACTAACAATAGCTGATGAGAAAAAAAATCACAAAGGAAACTCATAATGTTTTAAGAAAGTTTATGAATTTGTGTTGGGCTGCATTCCAAGCCATCCTGGGCTGCATGTGGTCCATGGGCTGTGGGTTGGACAAGCTTGTCCTAGAGGATAAAGCCATTAATCTTGCCACTATTGACCTGATAGCCTTGAAACTGGATATCCCCATTCATGCAGCAAATGTCCCAGGAATACCATGTAGAACAGACACTTCTGACCATCACACCTTCTTTCGAACTGTGACTCCATAGCTTTTCCTGTGTTAGATGGATGAGTGAATAGATTATCATTCATCTGCTAGTTCCCTGCAGATTAACGTTTAGATCACATTCTTTTTAAAATTTTCAAAGAAATGGTTTCTTCATGATGTCATATATGTAGAGATTTGTTATCAGGAGTCACTAATTTCTTAAGTTTGTTTAAATCTAAATCATGCTATACATCCACAATGGGCCATAGCAGAAGACATTATCTTTTGCTACCACTTGGTAACACAGGCAGAACTTAAGGAAAAGATAAGAGCTCTGGTTCTGGTTTAATTAGAGCCCTGGCAGTCTTACCTAGAACTCAGGCGGGACGACCAAAGGGAGGGATAGTAACTATCAAAATGACCTTTTTCTTCCATACCCAGCTTCAGCTGCATGGGGAAAGCAGTTGCCCTGTCACTCGGACCTGCATAGATGGGACCCAGGTCTCTGTCATTTATAGTAGATTAAGGCATGGGAAGGCTGGTGAAAGGCATGACACTAGAAACCTGGAGAATCTAGCTCCAGTTAACATCCTTAGATCTCTTCCATCTACTCTGTCCCTCCCTCCACCCCATCCTCCTCTCTAGGACTGGCCCCAGGAGAGAAAGCCCACACCTGGACTTGGGCTAGGCTGAGAACTCTCAGATGAGACTAGTAGGCTCCAACCAGTTTTTAACTCCAGCTTCCAAATCTTCCTCCTCTTCCACTCTGATCCATAACCCATGTCTCAGAGCAGGAATGATGTTAAGAGTCTTCATTTCACTTCTTTCAATTGGGTAAATAGATTTGTTAACACAGTGAAGTATTACTCACCAGTAAATGAATTAGCTTAATTTGCTTAAGTGCAGGTCATAGATGAAACATCATGTACCCATCATCTTAAGGTACTGATATAAACAAGAGATAAAGTCAAACAAAGGTCACGAATTCAGTGCTGCATGAAGGACAAGTTAATTTAAAAGCAAAGCAATCAATTCAACACTGTACCAGCTGCCATGAGAGAGAATGAAAGCACAGTTCCCTGTCTTCAAGGAGCTTTGACTCAAATGCAGGAGTCCAGACATGCATGGCAATTAGGAAAAAAAGATATTACAGATTCAAAACAAAATATATGGAATAAACCAGCCTTTTCAGGTAGAAAAATTTCTTTTAAAATGATAGATTTTGATTTGGGTATATTAATATGTAAAATCACCAAATGCATTTATTAAATCAGAAAACTATATATAGCTAAAAATTTTTAAAATTTTAATATCTAAATTATAAATTATTCAATATCTCAGAGATAAGGACTGTTACTATTTTGGTATATGTCTATTTAGAATCATTTTTGTTCAAATAATTGTCATTTTAAATAAAACAAGTTCACACCATAATACGGTTTTTAACTTATTTACATTTAACAATATATTATGAACAAAAATCAAAATATGGTTACAAACTGTAGATGATACAAAGCCAGGTGGGATAGCTGGTGGTGGAAGAATCACAGTCTAGAACAATCTAGAAAGATCTTGGCAACACAGTCGGAGGGCCAAGCTAAAAAGATTACATTTAAACAGGGATACTTTTAAAGTCCTGAACTTAGATTGAAGAACTTTAGGTCTTGGTTGCCTGTGAATATTTCTTGGCTTTCAGAATGTTGATGGAACCTAGACTGTCTCAACAAAAGCCTGGTGTCTGTAAGAGGAGGGGAACATCTCTCTTTAGGCTGTGCTGGTCTGACCATATACTGAGTTCTACACTCAGTTTTATGACCAATGTTGGTCAAGAGGACAATAAACAAGATGAAAACTATGTCAAGTGAGTCATAATTGCAACAACTAGAAGTGCTTAGCTGGGGAAGAGGAGACTTTAGGCTGTGTGTGTGTGTGGGTGTGTGTGTGTGTGTGTGTGTGTGAGAATTCTTGTACACACATACGAAGAGCTATCTTGTAAAAGAAAGATTTGATGTATTCTATGTAACTTTAGAGGGCAAAAATAGTTGGACAACTCTGAGATAATCCTCACAGCATCCTAGGAGAAATAATTATATATAAACATCTGAGCTGTCCAACAATGAACCAGACTGCCTTTGTGGTAAAGAGTTACCCTTTCTCTGAAAATACCTAAGCATAGGTAGAGACTGTACCAGAGGTTCATCCCACTGGACTTGAAGAATCCCGTGGTCCCTCCCAACTCTAAAGATTGTAAGACAAGATGAAATAATATCACCAAACTAAATAAATAAAATGACTTACACTTGATTTGTGGATTTGTGCATATGCTTGAGTACAGTTGACCCTTGAACAATATGGGAATTAGTGGTGCTCACTAACACCAATGCTCAGTCAGAAATCCAACATGTAACTTTTGACTCCCTCAAAACTCAACTGCTAATACCCTACTGCTGAATGGAAGCCTTACTGATCACATAAATAGTCGATTAACACATATTTTGTATGTTATATGTATTATATACTATATTCTTACAATAAAGTAAGCTAAGGAAAAATGTTATTAAGAAAGTCATAAGGAAGAAAAAATGTACTTACTATTCATTGATCCAAGAGGAGGTGGGTCATCATAAAGGTCTTTATCCTCATAGTTTCATGCTGAGTAGGCTGAGGAGGAAGAAGAAGAGGTGGAGTTGGTCTTGCTGTCTTAAGAGTGGCAGAAGCAGTGGAGGTGGAGGACATGGAAGGAAGGGCAGGAGAAGCAAGCACACTTGATATAAGTGAACTTGTGCAGTTTTAAATGTGTGTTGTTAAAATACAAAGTGTATATGGATGTTTAAATTGTCTACACTTTCAAATTCTTGCAATGTAGGGAACTTTCTTTTAAAAATATATCTTGAGCTTAAATCTAAAATCAGTTGCCTGCCTACTTCTCCAAGATGAAGAGGCGAAAAACAGACAGAGCTTGAATTCCAGTTGCCCTTTATCCCAGCAGTACGACCTTGAGAAATAAGGTTAAACTTTGAGTCTTAACACACTTATTTCAAAAATAGGGAAACAACAGAGAATCAAAGGAGCATTGTGAAGATTAAGTGACTTATTAGCATAAGTCACATACTGCCTGATGCATATCAGGTACTTAATACATAGTAAGTATTATTATTATTATCATAGTGGCCTTTGTCATCCTCTCGTTTTCTCCCCTTTCTCCCCAGTGTCTCTTCTCACTCTCCAACTTTATCTTTCAAGTCACTGTTGGCTTATGCCTGTGTCAATCTTCATCTGTCTCATCTCTCCTATGATTCTGCAAGTGGTGTTTAAGGAGGATTAGAATGACAAGGGTGTGTGGAGTATAAACTATAAACATGATGTTATAAGAGAGAAAAGTGAAGGAAGAGAGTGCTAGAGAAGCAGAACAGGCCAGCTCTTTCCCCACCTCCAATCCCTGTATCCTCTCCCCACCTCCCTACCCCCCAAAAAAGAGAAACAGGAAAGAGGGCCAGTGGAGGAAAAGATACTGTCAAAAGAACAGAAGTGGAAACATTGGATCAAGGCAGGATCTCACACCGGAAGGGGCCAGAAGGAAGTGAGAAGCAACAGACAAATCGCCGGGTCCAGAGTGAGTGGAATGAAAAAGACAGATGGTCTTAAAAACAGATAACTAATGAGTCTCCGATAACTTTAATTTTCTGGGCCTTGGTGAGCTCTGCCTAATCTTCAATTAAATGGAAATATAAATAGCTGAGAAAGAAGCCAGTGGATGGGAACTGACATAATGGACTATATTGACTCTCTGAGAGATATAAGGAACCTTCTTAAAAGCATAATATTTTACACGATCATTTGTCAGGCTTCCTCTGGGTGAATGATCTCCTTTGGGGGAGGTAAGTGGATTGGCTAATCTTAGTGTTTTGTTTAAAGTGAACCCTGCATTGTGCTAGAAATCTGTTCACTTTACTGAGCAGACAAGGAGAAGGAAGGAACACAAACACACCCACCGCTCTTTCTTTCTCCTGAGGGGCCTGATTAGCTGATTGCCCAACTGAAGATCTAGCACCCACTTTTCTCCACCTGCCATTTGGCTCTTTAACTCATCACCTTCTCAATCAGGGCCCTTGTTTGAAGGTAATCATTCTTATCTTCCTGTTCTCACAGGATGGAAATAATCTACAGACCATCTAAGCATGTACCTCATGGATGCCACCTCCTCCCACCACCCCAATTGTCTACCCATAGAAATACCCTTAGCTCCATGACTTGCCTCTTCTATCTCTGTACTTAGTGCTGGGAGAGTCCCTGACTCCCGGCCTACGGTAATCCTCCTCTCTCTCTCATTGCTGTCTTCACTAATAGTTCTCCAGCTTGTCAAAAATGCAGAGGTCCAGGCAGAATTTCCAGGAACAGAGCCTGAGGATCTGTACTTTCAAAAGTTCATGGTTGGTTTTAATGCAAAAACTAGTTTGAGCACCACAGGGTTTTGCGTGATTTGTTTAGGACTTAGTCTACATTGCCATGTCTTGTATGTTAATTTTTCATGAGTTGGATCTAGCCTCCAAAACTGAACTATGATCTCCTTCTTGATATTCCCCTTCCCTTTCACATTGAGAGGTACCCAGAAAATGTCTGCTGGAGATGATGCTAGGATAATCTGGGTTTTGATGTTAATTTTAATAGCAGCAGGTTGAGGACATGCTGGTTTTGCACAACTCTATCTTACTAACATCACGAAGCCTACAGATCTCTAAGCACTCAGCCCTTGGAGATTTGTCCTAGGGATTGGAATTTTTAGAAACTTCCCATCCAGCATTCCTTCCCAGCTTGTCCATCTTCCCCACATCTAATACAATAATGCTAATGTGCTCTCACTACCAATAGCAACTTACTCCCTGAGGAGAAAAAAATCACCCGGTGACCACTGAACAGGCCCTGGAGACAAAAACTCCGTATCTGAGGAATTTAGAAGGAAGCAAAGACCACCTGGTGACTCTCAAAACAGGCCATCGGAGGAGACGGAGGCAAAACTCCTTATCTGGGGAAAATTAGAAGTAATTAGACTTCCTTATTATGTAAAGCAAGAATCTCACTCCAGATTTCTTCCCACCCCCTCCGCCGAAAAAATTTATAAGTAACTAAAATTTATATACGTCTCTGGATCGCCATGCAGAAACTCATTTTCAACCCTAACTTCCCACTTTAAGGTCAATAAATACCCCTAAGGAAAACTCCAAGTCAACGCTCAGTCCTCTGGCTGAGGCACCCCGCTGCACTCTTCTTCAGCATTCTTTCTTTCTAATACACTTTCCTTTTTCAAACCTATACTGTTGTCAGTAGATTCTTTTAACCAACCTGTGAGTCAACCACTTTCCAATGCCAGGGCTCTGACACCTCGCCTGGCACTCCCAATGCTTCTGATACTACCTCAGTGGAATGATTTTTGGGGGTCACAATTACCATATGACAAAAGTTTTCATCTAAGTTCTTCATTCTCTCCTATCACTTCATCTCCCAAGAGAAGAGAAATCTAGAGAGAGGACAGAGACAAAGGTCCTGAAGCAGATAAAAAGCTGTCTTTGGTTAGAAACTGTGAGGATCCATTTTGTCTCAACTTGACTGGTCTAAGAGGTGCCCAGGCAGTGGGTAAAACATTATTTCTGGGTGTGTCTGTGAGGCTGTTTCCAGACAATATTAGCATTTGAATCAGTGGACCGGGTGAGGAAGATCTGCCCAATGTGGGTGGGCATCCTCCAATCCATCGGAGGCCTGAATGGAACAAAAAGATGGAGGAGTGGGTTTTTTCTCACTCTTCTTAAGCTGGACCATCCATCTTCTCCTCCCCTCAGACAGCAGAGATCCTGTTTCTCAGGGCTTTGGACTCCAGGGCTTATGCTATCAGCTCTTGTGGTTCTCCAGCTTGTAGACAGCATATTGTGGGACTTCTCACCCATCGTAATTGTGTGAGCCAATTCCTGTAATAAAGCTCCTCTTTATCTATCAATCAATCTATCTTCTATCTAATTTATCATCTTCTATCTATCTAATCTATTTTCTATCTCATTTATCTTCTATCTTTCTATTTTTTTGTCTATCTATCTATCTGTCTATCTATCGATATCTATCTATCTATATCTATCTACCTATCTCCCATTGGTTATCTCTCTGGAGAACTCTAACTAATACAAGAACATACCAGATATCTCCGGTAAAGTGACTAAAATGGTTGATCATGTAAACCCATGAAAAAAGGGGACACATTGTGTTGGAAAATAATTAATTCTTAGGTCATATTCATATATGTTTTCATTTTATGAATGGGGGTTAAATAATTTCAAGGTAATTCGAGATGTCTAAAAGAGTCTCAAAGTCTGAACTGACAATATTAAACATGTTTTTCAGTGAGAACATAAGATGTTTGCTTGTGTACAAAGTGTTTTCTGTCTGACTCACACTTTCACTCAGACTGTGGCTCCACTGTAAATAAGAACCACTTCCCTACAAGTCCATCTGGACCCAAGCGAGGGCAAAATTACAAAATGCAAGAGTCGATTTTCTCTTGCACTTTCTTGTCACTTAATTCCTATTTTCAGTAGACAGAAAGGCTGGTGGCTATTTACAATTAATATAGTTTCAATATAAAAATGCTTACCAGTTGACCCAAGAGTTTACTTCCAGGATCCAGGTGAACCACCATCTATGAAAGTTTACCAGCTCTAAATCCTATCCATGCTAAATTGAGTCCAGTGCCAATCTTAACAAATAGGAGTGCACACTCCCTGTTCATTCTTTGCTTCTAAACCCACAGATAAAGGCATGCCAATTTTTGTTCTCTTTCCTGCCCTCAATTTGCCATTTCTGCTTCCAGTTCTGAAGACAGTCTTTTCTCCACCTCTGCCCCTCTTTAAATTCTACCTGTATTTCAAAACTTGCTTCCAGTAATATCTTTTTTACAGGGCTTTCTCCAACAACTTATCCTCACCCTGATCAGTCAGTGTTCCTTTAAATAGAACATCACTGAGTCAACTACACAGGTTAACTCTCTGGTCTTTATTTCTAGTGTTTGCGCTTTGTCTCTTCAAGTAGATGCAAGGATGTCTGGATTTTGATATCAGACAGGCACACCTTCCCACAGAGTAGTTTTGTGACCTTGAGCAAGTTACTTCTCGATGCCTCAGTTTTCTCTCTATAAAATGGGGAGAATGTAACAGCCCACACAGTTACAGTGAGGACTGATCAAAGTAATTGTTCGTATGTTAGATATTATTGATGTTAAACAGTCCCTTACAGAGGTGTCTGGCTCAATGTCGCAGTAACATGGTCTCACAGTCCACATGTAAGCCTCTAACTGGCATGACCTTTTTCTCCAGCACCTGATCTAGTCTGTAAGCTTTCTAGAAAATTCTCAAAGCTCATGGTAGAGGAAAGTTTTTCCATACATACACGATACACAATATACACACACACTTACAAAATAGATATCCATATACATCTTCCTATTTTCTAAAATTAATTATTTAAATTGGAAACTTAAGTTGTCAAATAAAATGAAACTGGCTCCCAAGGAATACAGGCACATTACTTTGGTAACTCTCTGGACCTACCGAAAGTGCCATCCAGGCTGCTTCACGAGTTATAATCCTGGAAATTTTACTATGTACTTACCCATCACATGTAGACTTGGAACAAAAATCTTTAGTTGTTCATATGTAGCTTTATTTGTAGGCAGCCTAATAGATGTGAATTAAGGAGTAGCAGCCTCTGTCCAAAACACCTCCCTCATTTGCTGTGGAAGTGCTAATGGAGAGTTACTGCTCTTGGATAAGGCTGCAGATATGTTTATTAGAGGAAAACCATCTATGATGCTGTTAAGGACTGAATTATGCCCCCCTCCAATTCATATCTTAAAGCCCTAATCCCCAATATAACTGTGTTTGAAGATATGGCCTTTAAGGAGGTGATTTAGGTTAAATGAGGTCATATGAGTGGGGCCCTAATCCAATGTGACCTATGTCCTTATACAAGACAGACACCAGGAATGCGTATGCACAGAGAAAAGGCCATGTAAGGACACAGCAAAAAAGTGGCTGTTTGCACACCAAGAAGAGAGGCCTCAGGAGAACCGCACGCTGCCGGCACCTTGATCTTGAACTTCCAGCACCCAGAACTGTGAGAATATTAATTTCTGTTGTTTAAGCCAACAAGTCTGAAATGCCAAAATACATGCATTCTCCATGTTAATGAAAGTGTCCTCAAATGGACCAATGAGTGAGACCCCTGACAGTCACCACGGAGAGCAGCTGACAGCACTGAAACTCAAAGCAGGCCAGTTTAGCTGGAAGAAGGGGCACTAAGAGAAGATGGGAAAGACCATTTGAGCATACAGACTGTTGCCACGGGAAGACAGATGAGAACAAGGTGCTCGAGTGGGCAACCCTGGGCAGTTCTTTCTTCTAGGGGTAGTGGGGCTTCTGCAAATGAGAGGGTTGGAGGCTGTAGGTTCAAGACAACCCTTCTCTTGCAATGCACTCTGACCATGGCAATATGGTACCAGGGGAGTGATCACTACCATAACCAGAAGGGCTGTGTCAGAATATCTGTTCAGCAGTCTATCTCAACAGACCCTGAGCCACGCTGTCTGCAGTCTCTTAAAATGTTTAAGAAAAATACAGCCAGCAGAATTCCTGGGGATGGTGAGGTCAGGGCTTGAAGGGGTTCGGGACTCAGTATGGTGCTTGGAGAATATTTGAACTGTTTTCATTCCACCGCTGCTTTTTCAAGCACATCTAAACACCACCCACATGCCACTGCCATAAGATGATTCTGGTTTGGTAGTCCAGAGACCTGAGTTCAAAACCTATCTAAAGGCTGGGTGCAGTGGCTCATGCCTATAATCCCAGCACATTGGAAGGCCAAGGTGGGAGTATCTCTTGGACCCAGGAGTTCGAGATCAGCCTGGGCAACATCGCAAGACCTCGTCTCTACAAATAATAATAAAAATGAAAATTAGCCAGGCAGGGTGGTATGCACCTGTGGTCCTGGCTACTCAGGAGGCTGAAGTGGGAGGATCGCTTGAGCCTGGGTTGTCTAGGCTGCAGTGAGCTATGACCACACCATTGCCCACCAACCCAGACAACAGAATGGGACTCAATCTAAAAAAAAAAGAAGACATATATATGTGAAACTCTTCTAAATTCATTGCTTTTAAAATACAACACTACAACTTATCAATCTTGCAAGTCCATGTTTCCTCCTTTTTAAAAGAGAGATAATTTTAGGTGGTGAAGTGTACAGAGAACCCTAGGCCACAGCATGAATCTGTACTGTAATCTCTGCACCCCCTGCTCGCTCTATGGCATTTGGCAACCGTGCCTCTTTCCTGTCTAGGTCTCAATTTCCTTGCCTATAAAGAATGGGGATAAACTTTATCATTTATAAAGTCCCTGCCAATTCCAGAGCTCTGGTATGCTATTAAAAAAAAATCCTTGAGGGCAAAGAACAGAGTGTGTGTGTGCGTGTGTGTGTGTGTGCACGTGTGCACGCACTGCCCCCTCTTAGCTCTGCAAGAGGTAGAATGGGCAAAACAGTTCGTTCACTAAAATGGCACAATCATCTGTGCTTTGATTTGTCTGACTATAGGAAGCACTCATCGCCACAGCACCTCTACCCACACATTAAATATTACCAATCAGCAAAATGTGCAGTGTGAGGTTCACAGTGAAAATATACATGTAGAGTGGAGAAAAACCCACTTAGGGAGGATACTTAGAGAAGGTAGGTCCTAAATTGCAAATGCCAGGAAAAAAAAAAAGAAAAAGAAATCCATCCCACTTGTCCCTCTGGCTGCAGTGAAATGCCAGGGCACTGCACAGGCATCCTGAGAACTTGGAGCCACACAACAGGGTGCATTCAGTACTCCAGAGCCATCCGCTGCCCCACATGCTCTGGCGCCAAGACACAATGTACATGCCAGTCCCTGAATTACAGTCAACCTGAAGCAGCATCCGCCAAAGATTAAATCAAAATTTACCGGGTAAAACCCAAATGCAGTAAAGGTTCCAACAGGACAATGTGGAAAAGTGAATTAAAATGAAACAAGAAGAGAAAAGTTTAGGGAAACAAAAGGTTCAGCCAAAACAAGGCAGCCATTGGAATTTACCAAGTGGCTCCTTTAATTAAGGGCGGTCTTCTTAAATTACATTCATTTCTCTTACCCTTTTCAGGGTAGTCCAGGGTGAATAATATGTTTGTTTCTGGCTGAAGAAGTGCCAAGTTGAAGGCAGATTTTGGTTAATAAAACTGGTCCATGCTATCAGCCAGAAATCCTGTCTACTTTTAGAAATCAAGAGAAATTAGTTTGATCTTGATCTTCAAGAATGACAGAACCTATTAATCCATAGCATTTTCATTTTAAAGCATATTCAGGACAAGTGAGAAGAATAAATAATATTTCACCCTACTTTTCTGTTCCTTGAGCCTCCTTCTACCTGGCTTAACACGGTACTAATACTTATGTTAGCACAGCCTGTGCACAAATGCCAAGCAAATCATTCCAGAAACTCTTTTAATTACTTTTTTCCCAACTCAAAAACTAGCAATGGTTTTCCATTATCTATAAGACAAAGAAAAAGAAAAAGATCCCCATTCTTTATTTTTTAAACATGGAATCTTACTGTATTGCCCAGGCTGATCTCAAACCCCTAAGTTCAAGCGATCCTCCCATCTCAGCCTCCCAAAGTGCTGGGATTACAGGTATGACCCACTGTATCAGGCCAGAAATTCCCATTCTTGATTCTGACAGTTAGAAGTTTGACAATTGCTTTATCTCCTCTACCCTCATCACCCACCCCTAAAGTTTAGCCCTATTTATTTTCAACATGGCCCTTGGTGCCAACCAGAATTTCTTCAATATCACCCACCATCACAGACTTACCCATTACTGTGCCCTTGTGGATGCTGGTTTCTATTTTATTTGTCCAATTCACTGCTTTACCCTTAACTCCTAGCAGAGGACCAGACATGTAGGAGGTACATAACAAGTATACGCTGAAAATAAGAAAGAATGCAAAAGAAATAGACAATGAACTTAAAGCCATTCCATTGCTTCCACCAGGCTGTATCCTAATTATCCCTATAAGGCCACTTCAAGGGAAGCCTGTTCCATGAATCCTTCTGCTGTCTATCACACACTAACCTCTTCTGTCCTTTGAAGTTATGTGGACCTTACTAACCTGTTGAGGATGAATTTAACTACTTCTTGTTTTTCTCACAGTGCCTAACCTATAGCGAGTCTCTCAGTGGGTTCCTCTAATTTTCCATTTGAAGAAAGAAATGGAAGTCAGTATTTAAAAGACCTGGATGCTGTATTTCCCTTTCAGTGCTATCCAAGATATTTTACTTAAATGATTTTCCTCTTCTTTTTCTGATTTGTGTGATGTGGTCCTCATCGTCTCTCCCTTTGTTCTCTCTGCAGTTCAGTGCTGCATTCAGAGGACAGGGCTGGGACTAGATTGTCTTGGCTCATGGCCCAGATGTGGAATTTTCTAGCTCTGTGACCTTGGGCAAGTTACTTAACTTCTCTGAGTTATCAGTTTTCTCATCATAGACTTGTTATGGAGGTTAAATAAATTAAACTGCTTTGAACATTGCCAGGTACATACAATGCCAAATTCGTATGACCTTTGATTATGCTCTAGCCACACTGGTCTTCTATTTCTTGAAACACACCATACTCCTACTTACTCCAGAGCTTTCATATATGTTATTCCTCAGTACCTGAAATCATATCCTTGCTCATTCTTTCCCTTCAGGTCTCATGTTAAATGGCACTTGGTTAGGGATGCCTTTCTTGGCTCATACGCGTGCAGTCTAGGTTAGGTCTCTTCTAATTTGTTCCTAAAACTCCCTAAATATCAGCATGACACTAGTCACAATCACAATGTTTTGTTCAAAGATCATTTCCCAGGTTAGACAAGACACTCCAAAGGCAAGAAGGGGATGTATCTGTCTTATTCATTCTTTTTTTTTTTTTTTTTTTTTTTTTTGAGACAAAGTCTCATTCTTGTCCCCCAGGCTGGAGTATGATGGCACAAACTCAGCTGACTGCAACCTCCACCTCCCAGGTTCAAGTGATTCTCCTGCCTCAGCCTCCCAAGTAGCTGGGATTACAGGCGCCCACCACCATGCCCACCTAATTTTTGTATTTTTAGTAGAGATGGGGTTTCACCATGTTGGTCGGGCTGGTCTGGAACTCCTGACCTCAGGTGATCCACCTGCCTTGGCCTTCCAAAGTGCTGGGATTACAGGTGTGAGCCACCATGCCCAGCCTGTCTTATTCATTCTCTAACACAGAACACCTCACACAGAAATTACAAATACATATTAATTGAGTAAATGAATCAATGAACTATTATGGGAAAACTGGAAAAGATTCATAGGACAGTCCCAGACTTTGGAACAAGGTTGCATCTGACAATGACATTATGAGATGCAAAATAAAGTAGATTAGATTTGCCATCTAGAGACCAAACAGAAAATGGGTAGCTGAGGAGATCGAGAAACACCCAAGCCCAGCTTAGGTTGACTGGAATGTGCTGGCCTTTAGCATTACTGCAAAACAGGGATGCAGAAATGTCAGCAGTGTGTTATATAACAAGTATTTTTGCCACCTGTAATAAATCATCATGGCACATATCCCAAAAGCTTTCCTCTCCAAAGGGAGCCTGGGATCCAAGTTGCCTGGATAATTTTAGCGGTGCCTCCTTTTGGTACATTTCTGAAGAACAATGGTTCTCCCATGTTGTTGCTTTATTCACTTCTTATTTGGCTGAAGGTGAGGGGAACAGGGTAGGGAGTTGGGGCAAGTAGGTCAGCAACACATGCCAAAAAGGACTAGAGATTAAAACACATGTTTATGGCTGGCAAAGGGTCCCTTCCCCCAATCTATCTTGAGAGTAGAAAATAGCTCACCATGAAATATTAAATAAGTGAACTTGCTACGAGCACCCACAGTACAGTTTCTAAAATATACTCACACATTTCTGAGCCTCCTAATTAATCAGAGGAAGTTGGAACCTGATGGCATTGTAGACAGCTCTAACAAGCTGGTTTTAAAGGAGTTAAAGAAATGTGTTGATTGGAGCAAATCAGTCGGGAGTATTCACCATAAGGACAAAATGTTCTCAAACGCATCGAGGCAGTTCTGTAGTGGAGAACGAAGTGAGCTTGGGCCTACTGGGAGATGAGTGCCTTTCTCCAGAATCCCAGCCTCAAAACTTCCCTTTTTGAACTGTCTTCAGAGCCTCTTATTGGGATACCAATACCTGCATTTTAGTTTGTGTTCCTCAGACTCTGCCAGGTGGAACGAGTACAAAGGAGTAGCAAGTGGCAGAGGAAGCCTGCAGGGAGAAAGGAGTGGGGTCCCCTGACGGCCTGCAGAGCCACACATACAGGGAAAAAATCATCCTGCTCATTTCTGCACAAAGTGAGAGAGGGGCAAAAGATCCGCAAATTAGTTCATAGTGAATGCCTTTGTGAATAACCTCCACGTTTGCTCTCAAGTAGATTTCATAATTCTTTTGATAGCTTTGAGAATAAAATGGGTAAAAAGTTAACTTCCTTTGGGTCTTCTTATCAAGAGTAAATACAGTTCAACTTTGCATGTTCTTGGTTTAGCCAGCCCCCGTTCCTGGGACCCAGTGATCAAGTATGTGATTGAGATAACTCAATAAACATGAAGAAATGGGACCTGTTTGGGAACAAAGATCCCAACAGGCTTTTCTCCAAAGAGAACCTGACTCTCCCCTGACACCATCACAAGCCTCGACTGGAGAGGCTTTCTTACCTTTGCAGGCGGGTGCTGAGCCACCAGGTGGGCCTGACCTGACCCTAGAACTGCAGTGTGCTTCCCTTTTAAATAAGCTAAACTGAGCAGAAAGACAAGAAGAAAGATAATGTCCATGATGAATGGGCAGTCAGGCTAGCCGACTTTCCAAATTCGGTTCCTCCAGCATCCCTCTAGGTGACCTTGCCTAAATTATCTCCTGTTTCGAGGCCTTGGCTTCCCATTCTGTACAATGTGGATGACAATTTCATCCTTCCCTTGTTTGCTGGTTCAGCATCGAACTGCCATCCGACCTCATGGTTGCATGGAGGGCATCTGACCTTCATGTAATATCAGACAAATTACCAATATTTCCACTCAATGCTTACATTAAAAAGGAAATAAGCATTTTATCCAAATAACTTGAAAAAAAGACAAAATCGGTATTTCCAATGAAAGTATTAAAAAAATCTTTTAAATTTTATAAGCTGTGCATGTGTTACCTACTGAAAAATAACTGTTTTGAAAATCAAAGCAACAATTTCAGAGCTTTTCCACTAATTCTTAATGTATTATTTTACATCAAGACTTAACTCCATAGGTCGATTTTGATTAGACAAATGCTTTGTAATTTATCAGTATTCTCTACTTCACCATCAATCACCTTCACTAAGACAGCACAACTCAGGGGCTTCAACTGCCCCAGGTGGTGGGATGCTCCTTCCACCCTCTTTCAGCAGGTGGTCTTTACCAGGAGTGATCTCAGAATATATGAAACCCCCTTTAGGGACTTGTTTAAAAACCTTGGCCAGGTGCAGTGGCTCGCTCCTGTAATCCCAGCACTTTGGGAAGCCGAGGCGAGTGGATCACGAGGTCAGGAGATCAAGACCATCCTGGCTAACACGGTGAAACCCCATCTCTACTAAAAATACAAAAAATTAGCCGGGCATGGTGGTGGGCGCCTGTAGTCCCAGCTACTCGGGAGGCTGAGGCAGGAGAATGGCATGAACCTGGGAGGCGGAGCTTGCAGTGAGCCGAGATCGGGCCACTGCACTCCAGCCTGGGTGACAGAGCGAGACTCCATCTCAAAAAATAAAAATTAAAAAGAAAATTAAAATAAAAACCTTTCGTGTACAAAAATTCAGAACAAAGATTAGCCTATTCCATAACGGTCATGAGGCCTCAGAGATTATCTCATCCAATTACAGATGAGACAACACAGGCTCAGAGAGGTTACATATTTTGCCCAAATGTATGCTGCTAATTGGTGACAAAGCTAAGTTTGGAACTCAAGTTTCTTGAAACCCACTACAGTGTATTTTGCAATATATTATATTTATAGTCAAATTAGGTTAATAAATATTTACTGAGTGCCTAGAAGGCAAAAAACACCATGCTAGGTGAGGTGAGGAATACAAAAATTAAAAAGAAAATACACTTCCAAACCTCCCAGGGCTTGATGCTAGGAGAGGAAAGACATTGCTTTAATTTAAGGCAGCTTTAGAAAAACTGCAGGATTCCAGATTAAGTAATAAAAGGTTGGGAAAGATTAAAAAAAAAAAAAGTAATTTTGGTTCTGAAGGAACCAAACCCAATGAAGTTGCCTTTTGAGCTTAGCCTTGAAGGATGCTACTTTTGATAGGTGGCCACGCAGATAGAGAGCATTCTAGAAGCGCAAGGCACAGTTGTAAAGGTAGATGTGGTTATGAGTTATCTGCTGATTTCACTAGTTCGTTAGAGAAGGTGGTGTCTGAATCTGTAGCGACTAGATACGTGGCTCAGTACTCTGAGCTGGGTGTACATGGCTAGCCTCTGATCTGTATTCAGTCATAGCATAGGCCATAGGGTTTACCGATGATGAAAAGCCTAGATTGTTTGGGTTCATTCCCATCATTACCAGCAGTGTGATTTTGTGCAAATTATTGAACCTCATTCTGCCTCAGTTTCCTCATCTGTAAAGTGGGGATTATAACAATACCTCTCTCTTAAGATTGTTGTAAGGGTTAAATTAGTTCATTTAAATAACATTAGGCACATGGCTTACACCTGTAATCCCAGCACTTTGGAAGGCTGAGGTGGGTGGATCACTTGAAGTCAGGAGTTCGAGACCAGCCTGACCAACATAGGGAAACCCCGTCTCTACTAAAAATACAAAAATTAGCTGGGCGTGGTGGCGCATGCCTGTAATTCCAGCTCCTCAGGAGGTTGAGGCAGGAGAATCACGTGAATCCAGGAGATGGAGGTTGCAGTGAGGTGAAATCATGCCACTAACTTCAGCCTGGGTAACAGAGTGAGACTCTGTCTCAAAAAAAAAAAGAGGAAAAGAAATAAGCTTAGAACAATGTCTGAGACACGGTGAGTGCCAGGTACATATTTGTTCAAAACATCTAATCTGACTGAAGGCAGCAGATTCTTTCAAAAGATCCCCTAGAGAGGTAAGGAATAGCTGTGAAAAGTTCCTATTCTATTATTCCACTTAGAAGAAGAAGAGAAATACTCTAGTATTCATTCTGTGATGAATTCTTAAAAACATTTTTTGAGGTAGAGTATCCTGGGTCATTGCCACGATATCCCTACTCACTTCTGCTAGCAGGTCCCAACTGTATGAGGTGACCCCCTAAGAATGCGCCTCACCCTGAGATGATGGGTTTAGCCTTGCTTGGAATCATAGTTTGCTCTTGGTAATGCACCGAAGTCACATGGAGCTTGATTTTCCATGGCTCAGAATAGATCCTGACCTTGCTGTGGGCTCCCCTGTGTTAATGGTTTCATGTACTCCAGATTGCATTACTACCAGGAATCGATTTTTCAGCTTTTTAAAAGCGGTCTATTTTGGTCAGCCTTTCTCCACTCTTAGAGATGTATTTATTTCCCAGAATGTGTAGCAACTCTTAGACAAAGTAAATTTGGATTACTGAAATGGAAGCAATCTGCTGTCCAGTTGTCGGGAAACCTGGGAGGTTTTCCTTGGAAAATTCTTTTGTAGGTCAAAGCAAAGGAAATTCATTCATCTCATGTGGAGTATCAAAGTGAAACAATGTAAAATCTAGCAGAGATTTGAGAACTTTAGTAAAGGCAGTCACATCTATAGAACGCATCAGTTCATACAGCAGCACTGTCCAATATGGTAGCTACAAGCCATCTGTAAGAATTAAGCACCTGAAATGTAGCTGATGTGACTGAGGAGCTGAATTTCTAATTCTATTACATTTTAATTAATTTAAATTTAAAAATTGATATTCGATTCAGGTCCAGAAAACCTTTTTAGGCTTGGGGAGATTTAGGGACGTGAATCTATTTAATCAATTATATTATGCAATCTAAATAGGTATCAAGTATTTCTGATGAGAAGTTAGCATCCAAATTGAGATATGCTATAAGCGTAAAATATACCAGATTTCATAAACTTAGTAAAGAAAAGAGAATGTAAAGTATCTCCTTAATATTTGAAATGATAATATTTTAGTTATGTTGGGTTAAATACAACATATCATTAAAATTAAGTTCACTGGTTTCTTCACACTTTTATTGAATGTGGTTTAGAAAAATTTCAATTACATATGTGGCTCATATTATATTTGTATTGGACAGTGATGTTAAAGTACAATTTCAAATACATCAATCCATTTGTTCTTTACAGCAACCATGGGATTTGGTCAAAATAGGTGTAATTTCTGTTTTAAGGATGTGAAAACAAAGGTTCAGGCAGTTGCGGCTCATCAAACCCTGGAATGAAAGACAGAGCCTGATTCCGTGTCTTCTGATTAGAATACAGGGCAGTGCAGTTACTTGGCTTAAGACCAGAAATGAAACTTTGCAAAGACCTCTTAGACTCTCAGACGGAACCTGTTAATTCTGTGCATAAGTGGCTAAAGGGAGACTAACAAATCTCAAGCCTTAAAGAAGCAACAATAACCCAAGCAAAGGTCACATGAGCGTGCATACACACAGACATCTGCAATGGCCACATTGCATTTATTTGACCTTTGTGGTTATTTGGGGAATCCTTCGAAAAGCATTTCCATACCATAAACAGGGTGTCCAATGTTTCATATAGCCATTCCTCTGAATCCTTTGGAGAAACGTGGACAGTAAGGTTTGTGCAACGATCACAAGGCCAATACCAAACTGACCAACTACAGGAAGTAAAAATAGGCTAAACACAACAGCAAGAGAAAAACTGTAAAGAACCAAAGAGTAAAACCAATAAATGTCCAATTCATTAATTGAGAAACCCCATAAAACTGTGCAGATAATGAAATTAGAACTTAAAAAATAAAGGGCAGTATGTTCATGAATGGAAACATAAATTATTATAAATTGTTACTTCTCACTGGGCACAGTAGCTCACGCCTGTAATCCCAGCACATTGGGAGGCTGAGGCAGGTGGATCACTTGAGGTCAGGAGTTTGAGACCAGCCTGACCGACATGGTGAAACCCTGTCTTTACTAAAAAATACAAAAATTAGCCAGACATGGTGGCAGGAGCCTGTAACCCCAGCTACTTGGGAGGCTGAGGCAGGAGAATCGCTTGAACCCAGGAGGCAGTGAGCCCAGATTGCACCACTGCACTCCAGCCTGGATGACAGAGTGAGACTCCATCTCCAAAAAAAAAGAAAAAGAAAAAAAAATTGTTACTTCTCTCTCCAGTTATCAATTTACAAGTAGCACTTAACAAAGGAACATGTTAAACTACTGACTTAGTTCATTTTGTGTTGCTATAACAGAAAACTTGAGACTGGGTAATTTACAGAGAAAAGAGATTTATTTAGCTCATGGTTCTGCCGGCTATAAAGTTCAGGATTGGAGCCCACATCTGGTGGCCTCTGGTGGCAGCCTTGTGCTGCATCATAAAATAGCAGAGAAGTGAAAGGGAAGGATGCATGTGCAAAATGACACACACAAGAGGCTGGCCTTTATAACCACCCACTCGGGCAGAAACTAGTCCATTTCTTAGAGAGTGAGAACTTACTCCCAGGAGATAGCAGTAATCAATTCATGAGGTTAGTGCCCCCATGATTCAAAAACCTACCACCAGGCCCTATATCCTAACACTGTCAACTGGAAATCAAATTTCAATGTGAGTTTTGGATGGGATACACTCAAATCACAGCAACTATATCATATAATAGTGACAGAAATGCAATCAGCAAAATCCATACAGTGAAGAATACCCAAGACAAACAAGACAAACACGCAGATTCTGCAATAACAATATACGTCAAGATAAAAACAAAAGAAATGGAAAGTTAACATGGATATTAAAAAAGGCTTAAAAGGCAAATCAACAATTATACTTCATGAATCTTGTTTGAATTCTGAAATTTAAGAAACTGTAAAAAAAAAAAAAAAGACACCTATGAAGCAATTGGAAATCTGAACATTGGATAGTTGAAGGTATTAAGGAACTCTTGTTGAACTTTTTAGCTATGATAGTAGAACTATGGTTATTTTTCAAGGGTCCTTCTCTTTTTAAGGTATACAGTAAAGTATGTATAAATAAAATATGTCTGATATTAGCCTCAAAGTACTGCAAGAGAAATTTAAACTCTGGTATAATCATAAGTTAGTGCTAGTTCTATACTGGTAAAAATAATTGAGGACATAGAAGAATATACACCAGTGGCCCTTGCCACAGACTAAATATTCTTCTAAAAATCTTGCTACCAGAGTTTTCTGCCTTTGGCTTTGATGAAATAAATGGTATCAGATTAGCTTTCTCACTTTAAATAACAATAAAATTGGTCAAAATATAGGACACGAATATAGTGCACATATGGACTGCAACCTTATGAGAAGAAATAAAATTAGGTAAGCCTAACAGTTGCCTTTTCTTTCTGACTGGACACCCATTCCAGAGCATAAAACTGAGAGGTGGGTTTGTGAGCAGAGCAGAGTTCTTACAAAGTTAAAAAGACAGATATCCAAGTTTGGATAGGCTTGGATATCTGGAATATGCAGGCTGGAGTACTTGGGAGAAGGGTATTATGCTGAGAAATAAGCTCCACAAATCTGGAAAGGAGTCTCCTTGAGTTTTGTATGAATATTAAGCAGTGAATGAATAGTATAAGATCACACAAGGCTGGGTAAAGAATAACAACTAAGGAATAATCAATTAATCAATAAACTGAAGAATAGCTACCAGGGTTCACAGAGAACTGGGTGACATTCAAATTCCCTCCAGACAAGTGAAAGTTCTCATTAAAACAGTTGGAGAATTCTACAGAGACTGCAGAAAGGGCATACCTTACTGTAGCACTGAAATCACCCTAGAATTAAGAGTCTAAAACCACCCTAACAACGTTTCAAAAACAAGCCTCAAAGGATCAAACTATTCTGGAATTAAATTAACTCCGAGCCAGAATAAAGCCCAACACTGTTTACATAAACACAAAAAAATCCAGACACTCAACAAGTAACATTCTAAATATCTCACATCTAATCAAGCATTACTAGTCATGTGGAAAAGCAGAAGCATGTGGTTCATATCCAGGAGAAAAATCAGGCATTAAAAACAAACACATAAAAGATGTGTAGATAAAAGTAGCAGAAAATACTTTAAGATATTATAAATATGTTCAAGGATTTAAAGGAAAATATGAACACAATGGACACTTCATGTTTCTGAGAATAAATCAAGAAGACAAATCTAATGCATAGTGACAGAAGGCAGATCATTGGTTGCCTGGAGGTGGTGATATGAGATTGCCTGGAATGAGGCTCTAGCAATTATTTTAGTGTATGCAAATGTTCTATAGCTTGATTGAGGTGATGATTGTACTAAAAAATTATCAAAATGTACACATACAATGGATGCATTTTTAGTATGAATGTACTTATATGATGTATTTTATTATATACATTATATTAGTATACATAGTATGGTATATTTGGTGTATAAATTATATCTCAAAGTTGATTTTAAATGCTCAAAAACTAAGTAAAAACAAAGGGAAGAAAGAGGATAGGTTGTGACTCTATGGAGATTGACCATAGATTGATTTGGAGGGCTGGATGGTGGCTACATGGTGATTTGCTACATTATTCAATATACACTTTTAATCTTTGAAATTCCTTATAATATTTTTTTAAAGAAGACAACTAGGCTGCTGGTTTTGTCAGAGGGAATGTAAAATTGCAGATAATCTTTTTTTAACTTCCCATAACCTTTTATTTAAAAAAAAATATGTATTTTTCATTTACAACTTGATTCTCATCTCTTTTTCACTACCCCTTCATAGACACCTAATCAGTCAACATCCTTGGATAACTGTGTCTTGGAAACTTTTAGTATTGCCATTTGTACATGTATTTTAAATTTACTTATTGAACTGTGCAGTAGGTCTCATTCTCTTTCCTTTTTTTCACTCAATACTATTTAGATCTATCCATGACACTATATGTAACTGCTGTTCATTACTTCTATTTCAAGAGTTTTACTCATTCATTCCCCCTAGTGATGGATTACTCAAGAACCTCTTATTTCTCACTCTTAAAAAAAACCTGAGGAAAACATTCTTGTGTATGTCTTATTATGTATCTATCTACTGAGTTTTCTGTCAAATTTGGCCAGGAGTGGAATTGCTATCTGTTAGACCATATACATATCTAATATCTACAACGACCCCTTCCACAAAACCATTGAATAACTTCCCATCCTATTCAGAGTGAAATACAAAGTTATCAAAACACCTACAAGGCCCTTTTCTATCTCCTCCAATTTACCTCTCTTACTGCATCTTCTCTTTTTCTCCTCTTCATTTCCTCAGATTGGCCACACTAACCTTGCTTTCCTTAAATATCTTAAGCATGCTCTCCACTTAAGTCCTTGTGCTTGCCATGAACTCTGCCTAGGACTCTCTTCTCCAGGGTATACATGTGATTTATTTCTCACTGGGCTTTGCTCAAATATCTCCTTCTCAATGGGGTCTTCCCTAACCACCAAATTTAAAATTGTAATTGTTTCCTTTTGACCACCTACTTTACTTTCATCCTGTCTTTATTTTTTCTATGCCTCTTACTACCATCTAACATACCTTAGTTTTGCATTTTGTTTGTTGTTTTCTTTGTCCACTAGATTATAAGCTTAAGGAAGCCAAATATTTCTATATGTTTTGTTCACTCACTGCTGATTTCCTAGCCCTTAAAATGGTTTAAATATTTGTTGATTAAAATACTGCCAGATTTATCTCTAGAATGGCTATACCAGTCTTTACTACCATGAGCAGCATGAAGATTCTCATTTCTCTCATTCCAGCTCAGTATTTGGTGTTATATGACTTTAGTTTTTACCATATGTAAAATATTTTTGAAATTTTGTTTTGATTTTATTTTGGTAATTACCAGTGAAATTGAGCATTTCCTTATATATTTATAGGTTATTTAAATTTCCCCTCTGTGAATTTCCAAGTTATTACCCTTCCCATTTTTTTTCTATTGAGTTTCTCAGTTTTATTGTTGATTAACAAAGTTCTTTGATGGTGTGACTATTGTACACATTAATCTCTTCAGTTTTTGACATTGAAATATCTTCTTCCAATCTTTCACCCATCTGATCCAAGGCACATTTCTATTTATATTATTTATGGTGTTTTTAGGGAACAATAATCATGTACTTTGATATCGCCAGATTCATAATTTTTTAATAATGTTTTTCCAAATCAACTTCTTTGAGGTATAATTTGCACACAGTAAAATATACTGCCTTTAAAGTGTACAGTTTGATTATTTTTGACAAATAAATTACTCATGTAACCGCCACACAATCATGACATAGAACACGTTCATCTCTTCAAACAATTCCCTTATGCCCCTTTCAAGTATAATAGATCCTGGCCTCAAGACCATTGACCTATTTTCTATTACAGTCGGTTGGTTTAGTATGTTCTTGAAATGTATTTACATGGAATCATACCATATGTACTCTTTTGTGTTGCTTATTTTACTCAGGATAAGGTTTTTGAGCTACATCCATGTTGTGTTTGTCAGTGTATTTATCCATTCTCCTGCTGATGGACATTTGGGTTGTTTTCAGTTTGGGACTTTTATAAAAATAAAGCACTAAGAACATTTATGTACAAGTTTTTGTGTAGACATATGTTTTAATTTACTGGGGGTAGATGCTTAGGAGTGGAATTGCTGGTTCATATGGTAATGACATGTTTAACTTTATAAGAAACTGCTAGGCAGTTCTCCAAAGTGGTTTCACTCAAATCTATCAATTTTCCACAGTTCGTTTTGTGCTTTTGTGGTCTTGTTTAAGAAGTTCTTCCTCACTACAAGGTCATAAATATAGTCTGTGGTGTTCTTTTTTTTTTTCTATTAGCTTTACAGTTTTACTTTTTACATTTGGGCCTTTAATTCATCTGCCATTCACATTTGTAAATGGCATGCAATAAAAAATCCAACTTTACTCTTCTGCATAGAGTGAGCCAGTTTTCCTTCCACCAACCAATTTACAATCAATATTTTCCCCACTGATTTTGTTGGCACTTGTATATTATTCATCTACATACATGGCTGCTATTTAAACTGTGTATTATGTTTTATTTTTATATTTCTACAGCAGTATCACATTTTGTTTTACATTCCTATGCCTTACAGTATGTCTTCATATCTGATAGATTATATGGTAGTTACATTTCTTTGCTTTGTTATGAAATTTACTTAGTCATGGGCTCATTCATTCAAAACTTCTGATTTTAGGTATTAACTTTGTTTTCATTTTCTTGATTTTTTCAAAAATATCTTATGAAAATATTAATTTTAATTTTAATTTCATTGAATTTAAATTTGAAAGAAAAGTTTTGTATTTGCCATATTAACTTTTTCAAATACAGTATAACTCTTCATTTATGTCTTTTTGGGTTTTCAAATTTTCCACATGAAGCTATAGAGTTCCATTAATTTTATATATATCATAGGTTTTTATGCTATTTAGAATGATATTATATTTTTTATTTTCTTGTAATTATCACTTAGGTAGAAGAACACTATAACTTTTTTAGAACTCTCTTATTAGTCCTAATAGCCTGGTTTTATAATATTTTCTGTATAGATAATCTTATCATCTATGTATAATAAGAGTTTTATCTCTTTTCTCTCTAACACTGTACCTTTTACATCTTTTTTATTTTTTATTGTATCTTCCAAGATCTCCAATACTTTGTTGAGCTGTAACAATAATAGTGGACATCCTCATTTTATTCCTGACATTAGAGAAAATGCATCTAAAGTTTTCCTGTCGAATATTAGGTTTGATTTTTTTTTTATATCATGTTAAGGGTTTTTAAAAATTCCTTGTTATTTGATAGCTTTCAATTATAAATAGGTTTTAAACTTCATCATAGTTTTTTTCAGAATTTACTGAGACAATAATTTTTTCCCCTTTCATTTCGGGTAAAAACTCTACACAATATTGATGCATTATTTAATACACTATTTTAGTTTGCCACCTATTTAGAATCTGTATACTTATGTTTATAAGTAAAATAACGACTACAATTTTATTTTGGGGGATAATACCTATACCTGAATTTTGGAATCAAAGTTATACTCTCCTCATAATGTGACTTGAGAAGATATCTGCCCCTGTATGTTGTATAACACAAGGGTTATCTCTTCCTTGAACTCACCTGTAAATTATCTGAGCCTATGACTTGCAGGGGGTTGGGAGGAGAGAGAATCAGTATACAATAATGATCTAATATCTGTGTCATCAGGGTTGCATAAGGACAAAGGAAGGAGTGAAACTGAAGAAACATTTGAAGAGATATGGCTGAATAATTTCTGCATTTGGTAAAAGACATAAACCTATGATTCAAGAAGTTAGGTGAACTCCAGACAAAATAAACCCAAATAAATTCATATCAAGACACAATGTTTGAAAACTAAAGACAAAGAAAATAATCCTTGAAAGCAGAGAGAGAGAAATTATGCACTACCCATAAGAGAAAAAAAATTGAATGATAGCATATCTCTCGTCAGAAATCAGGGAGGCCATAAGACAGTGGTAAAACATTATTCAAATAATGAAAAAATAAATAAAACTATTACTCCAGAATTCTAGCCAGTGAAAATATCCTTCAGGAATGAAAGTAAAATAAAGTTATTTTCAGATGAACAAAATTAAAGGGAATTTGTTGTCAGCAGACTTACTCTAAAAGCTTTGCTAAAAAGATTTTTCAGACAGAAATGATAATATAAGGAAACTATGAGAATCAGGAAAAAACAAATGACAATGCAAACAATAGATATATGAATAAATATATTTACCTCTTAAATTTTTAAACACTTTATGTTGAATTAAACATAATTAAACATATGTTAAAATTAAAACATTATATTCTATAATTCTTAATGTAATATTTAAGGTAACTATATTGTAAAAGGGCAAGGAAAAAGGGAACTGATAGCAATAAGGTATTTATAATTCTCCTTGAAGTGGTAATGGTAAAATTTTGATACTAGTAGACAGCAAAAAGACTATATATGTGTATGGTAATCCCTGAGGTTACTATTTAAAAATACAGAAATAGGTATATTAAAAAAAATTACAGATAGATCAAATTGATTTCTAAAAATTGTTTAAGTATTCCACAAGAAGAAAGGAAAGGGAAAACAGAAGATTGAAAATAGAGAGAACAAACAAAAAGCAAAAAATGAAATTGCAGATTTAAATTTCAACATATGAGTAAATTCATTAAAAGTCAGTCATCTAAAGGTACCATTTAAGAGACTGAGATTGACAGGATGAATTAAAAAGCAGAAAAACGTGGCGGGGGGAACATGATCCAACTATATGCTGTTTACAAAACACTAATTTCACATATAATTGCAGTAGTGTAGATTAAAATAAAGTAAGCCTGGGCAACATAGCAAGATCTCATGTTTAAAAAAATTTAAAAATTAACCAGGCATGGTGGCACATGATTATAGTCTCAGCTACTCAGGAGGTTGAGGTGGGAGGATTGCTTGATCCCAGGAGGTTGGGATGCAGTGTGCCATGATCATGCCACTGCACTCCACCTTGGCAACAGAGACCATGTCTCAAAAACAAAAAATAAATAAAAATTTAAAAATAAAGTAAAAGGGTGGGAAAAAATACCATGCAGATACTAATAAAAAGAAAGCTGAAGTGGCTATGTTAATAGACTAAAGAACAAAAAAGTTTAACAGAGGCAAATAAGGACATTATATAATGATAAAAGGGTGAATTCACTAAGAAGACATAACAATCTTAAATGTGTATGCACCAAAAACCAAAGCTACAAAATGTATGAAGCAAAAACTACCAGAGATAAATGGAGACAGAGAAAAATCCACAAATATAGTCGAAGACTTCAGAACCCCCTCTCAGTAATTGATAGAACCATGAGACAAAATTTTAGCATGAATCTAGAACAACTGAACAATACCTTCAACTAATGGGATCAAATTGATTATTTATAAACTCCACCCAAAGACAACAGAATATACATTCTTTTCAAGTGTTCATGGGACGTTCATAAAACAAACATTAACAAATTTAAAAGAATTAAAATCATGCAAATTATATTATCTTACTATCATGGAATCAAAGTACAAATTAATAAAAGAAAAGTAGCAGAAAAATCCAAACACTTGGAAAGGGAACAGATATTTCTAAATGATCCATGGCTCAAACAGAAAAATCTCAAAGCAAATTTAAAATTTAAAAATATATTAAACTGTAATGAAATAATAATATAATACATTAAAATATGGGGGATGCAGCTAAAACAGTTCTGAAAAGGAAATCTATAGCACTAACTGCTTATATTATACAAGAAAAAGCAGATAAATAATCTACAATTTCACCTCAAGAAACTAGAAAAACTCAAAGTAAGCAAAAGGAATGATATAATAAAAATAAGTCCAGAAGTCAATAAAATTTAAAACAAAACAGTGAAGAAACTATAACAAGACAGAAAATTCATCAAATATAAAGCAGATACTTTGAAAAAAAATAGTAAAGTCAAAAAACTTTCAGTAAATCCAGAAAGTGAAAAAGAGAATAGATTTGTTAGCAATACTGGAACTAAAAGGGGATTTCACTACAGACCCAACAGGCATTAAAAAAAATAACAAAGTACTACAAATTACTCTGCATACATAAATTTGACAATTGAAATTGATTCATTCAAAACAGCACACTACCAAAACTCACTCAAGATAAAATAGATAAGGCATGTAATTCTATAGTATTAGGGAAATTGAATTTATAATTTTTTTATAAAAGAAATAACCAAAGCTGCAGGCCAATATCCTTCTTGAGTTGCAAAAAAATCCCCATCAACATATTAGTAACTTAAATGCAGAAATATGTAAAAATAATAGTACATCATGACCAAATTGGGTTTATTGCAGGAATAAAATACTAGTTTAACATTTGATACTATGATGGTGGGAGTCTCTTTATGGAGGAAGGAGGAAGAAATCTTGAAGACACTTTTCCCCATTCTGGCTCAGTACTTAGTACTTTTCTACTAGTAGCTCCCCACACTCACTCTCTCCCCAGCCTTAGGGTCCATAAAAAAAAGAGAACCCTTTGTTTAAGGCTCCCTTAACAATGAGACGGAAGTCAAAGAAGAACTAAATTAGTGAAGAGACATAGTGTGTTCAGAGATTGGAAGACTCAACATAGTAAAGATTGATTTTCCTTAAATTGATCTATAGGGTTAAAGCAATTTCTATCAAAATCGTAGAAAGATTACTTGCAGGTATTGACAGGCTGATGCTAACATTTACATAAAAAGGCAAAGAAATTACAATAGCCAAAACAATTTTGAACAGAAGAGTGAAGGTAGAGGAATAATATGACCTGATTTTGACTTACATAGATGCAATAATCAAGAGTATCATATTGGTAAAGGCACAATATCGAGGCATTTCTCACACGTTGCTGATATAGTCACCAGAGAAGTTTGGGAGTTTCTTATAAAGTTAAACATATGCTGATCATATGATTCAGAGCACAATGGAACACAATATAGGGTCCCACAGCAGATCTGTGCAGATATTGCCAACTAGTTTTTGGCAAGATGCAAAAGCATTTCAACGGAGAAAGGATTGTTTATTCAACAAATGCTGTTGGAACAATGATAGGCAAAACAATGAACCTCAATCTAAACTTTACATCTTATACAAAAATTAACCTAAAATGAATTATGTACATAAATGTAATGCATAAGATTATTGAAACTTTTAGAAGAAAACATTGGAGAAAATCTTCATGGCTAAAGGTTAGGCAGGGAGTTCTTCGACATGACACCAAAGAATGATCCATAAAGAAAAGAGTTAATATATTGAACTTTTATCAAAATTACAAATATGTGTTCTATGAAAGATCCTAAGAAACTGTTTGCAATATTTGCAATGTATATATGTTATATATAAGTAACAAAGGTATTCAGAATACATAAAGAATGCTCTAAACTCAACAGCAAAAAAAAAATCTAACTCAAAAATGGGTGGCAAACTTGAACAGACACTACCAAATAGAATACATGGATACATGGAAGACAAATATAAACATGAAAAGATGTTCATTATTAGCCATTAGGAAAATGCAGATTAAAGCTCCAAATAAGATATCATTACACATCTATTAGAATGGCTAAAGTTAAAATATTGAAATTAATACTGATGATAAAAATATTTGTAATAACCACATGCTGGTGGAGTGGCTGCATTTCTCACGCATTGCTGATATAGTCACCAAAGAAGTTTGGCAGTTTCTTATTAATTAAACTTACACAGGTCATATGATCCAGCAGTTATGCTCCTGCATATATTGCCTAGAAAAATGTAAACTTGTGTCAACACAAAAACCTGTACACGGATGTTTATAGCAGCTTTACTACAATAGGCAACAACTGGAAACAACACAAATTCACTTCAACAAGTGAATGAATTAAGAACTCCGGTACATCTGGCCGGGCGCAGTGGCTCATGCCTGCAATCCCATCACTTTGGGAGGCTGAGGCAGGTGGATCGCGAGGTCAGGAGTTCAAGACCAGCCTGGCCAAGATGGTGAAACCCCATCTCTGCTAAAAGTACAAAAATTAGCTGGGTGTGGTGGTGGGCGCCTGTAATCCTAGCTCCTCAGGAGGCTGAGGCAGAGAATTGCTTGAACCTGGGAGGTGGAGGTTGCAGTGAGCCAAGATCATACCACTGCACTCCAGCCTGGGCGACAGAGCAAGACTCTATCTAAAAAAAAATAAAAAAATAAAAAATAAAAGAACTCCAGTACATCCAGGTCAAGGAATACTATTCAGCAAAAAGGAACAAACTACTCATACATGTAGCAACTTGATTTTTTTTAAAGTTAATATCAAAGGGTTGTCTATTATACAATCTCATTTATATAACATGCTCAAACTGACAAAATTATAGTGAGAAAGAGCAGATCAATAATTGTCAGGGGCTGACAGAAGGGTGAGACTAGTAAGGTATAACAGGAAATAATTTTTTTTTTGGTGATAGAATATTTCTGTATATCCTAATTCTGATGACTATTCACCAAATCTAACATGACACAATTTCATAGAACTATATACCATAAAAAGAAGAGCATATAAAAACTGGTGAAATCCAAATGAGATTTGTGCTTAAGTAATAGTGTTGTACCAATGTCAGTTTCCTGGTTTTCAAAAGGTACTATGGTTATGCAAAATTTTGTCATTAGGGCAAGCTGGTTAAAGGAAACATAGGAACTTTCTGTACTTATTTTTGCAACTGATCATGAATATTAAGCTATTTCAAAATCAAAAGTAATAAAAATAAAATTTCAAATATTACTTTTATTTTCTACCATGTACTCTCCCATTTTCTTTGTCAAAGAAGATTTGCACATTTTTTTTTTTTTGCTACTCTTTGAGCGAGGCTTCAGAAGTAGTGATAGACATGTTTGACAAGCAGTCCCTCTGTTGTAGTTTCTTTTTTAATTTATTAAGTAGGTGCTCCAAAGAGTGCATGGACTAGTCTCTCATGATATTTGTTTTCATATGACATCTATACTTTTATTTCTGTTGAGGATCAATAATTATGACCACTGATTACCCAATCTGGAAAAACAATCAGTTAAGTTAAAAACAATTTCTTTATTTTGTGTTCTTTCATAAATTTACTTTTCAAAATTAAAAAAACACATGCAGAAATATGTACACATAAATGTATAATTGATAACTTTTCACAGAGTGGACATACTCATACGACCATTGTTCAAATCAAGAAATTAAACATTATTAGTACCTAGAATCCACCTTCTTTGTGCCTTCTCTGAATTACTCAAAAGTTATTCTCTTTGTAGAGATGGGAAAAATCCAACTCAGAGAGGTGAAGGAATTTGCCCAAATACACAGTTAAGAAATGGCAGAGCTACAAGTCAAATTCAAGTTTCCTAAACACTAGAGTTTTTTTCACTTCCACTTTTGCTAAGACTTCACTTAGCAATCTTTCCCCTCATATTGGCTGTATTTTCATACTTCATAAGTCTTATCTCCAAAGTTAGTGACCGTGTTTTATTTTTATTCATGACATTTTTTAGGTGTCAGCAAATAGAATCAGCTAAGTGGTTATTTGGTCTCCTTATCATGCATAGAAACTTTCTAAATTAAAATTGCATTAATTAATTACTTCATTTATTAATTAACATACTCCATGAGATGGATTAAAAAAATAAACACAGCCCCATTCACTGGAAAAGTAATTGCAAAAATTATTGACTTTAATACAGTGTTGATGATAAAAGTATTAAATAAAAATATGGAATAACCTGATCTAATTCATCCTCTACATGGCCAACAAAGTCATCTTTCCAAAACACTAATCTAATCATGCCTTCTCCCCCAAGGGTCTACACTCTTCCCATCACATATTGCCTAAAGATAAAGTCCACATTCCTTTGTTTGGCATCTGACTTCTTTTTCTTTTTCTTTTTCTTTTTTTTTTTTTTTTGAGACAGAGTCTCGCTCTGTGGCCCAGGCTGGAGTGCGGAGGCACAATCGTGGCGCACTGCAACCTCTGCCTCCCTGGTTCAAGCAATTCCCCTGCCTCAGCCTCCCGAGTAGCTGGGATTACAAGGTGCATGCCACCATGTCCGGCTAGTTTTTTTTTTGTATTTTTAGTAGAGACAGTGTTTCACTATGTTGGCCAGACTGGTGTCGAACTCCTGACCTCAGGCAATACGCCCACCTTGGCTTCCCACAATGCTGTGATTATAGGACTGAGCCACCATGCCCGGACTTAGAGTCTGACTTCTAATGAATCCTGCATCCCGTTATTCTACTGCTTTCCACCTCCAGCACCATTGAGACCAAATATGTCTGAATTTGAATGACGTATCTATCCCTTACTAAACGTCTGGCCTTGAGCAAATTATGTAACTATTCTCAGTTTCAGTGTCCATACTTATAAACTAGAGATAAACTTTATTCACGTGGTCTGTAAGGCAAAAGGAGATATTTCACAGGGTCTGTAAGGTAAAAGGAGATAAAGAATATAATGCATTTTTTCCAGTGCTTGGCACACAGTGAGCATTTTGTGAGTGGTAACTATGTTAGCTATCAAATTATGCTGGGCTGCTTATAATTCCCTAACAAATGTTATTCAACTGTTTCTTCTGTTTCAGATGTTCTCAGCCTCTCCCTCTTGCCCCTTTTTGTTTGAATAATTTCTACACCTTCTTCAAAACCCAACACAGACATCATCTTCTTGGGGAAGATTTCCTTGTACTCTCTCTTATTCCTTTCCCAATGGTTTCTCAGTTATTCAGTCCTTCTTATGTATTACTTACTTACCATCTATACATATTTCTGGTGTGGTACAATCATGCTATGTCACAGTGGGCTTACATTTCTCTTCCCCTATGAGCTCCCTCAGGGCAGGGACTATGCTCGATATCTAATATATAGAACACCCTCAAGAAGTATTTGTTGAATGTAATTGAATTCGAACTGAGTATGGTGAAAATACGGAAAAGTAAATATTTAAATCTACTCAAGGAGACAAAGGAAAATCTTCAAGAAGGGGGTAGTATCTCAGCTCATCTTCAGGTATAAGTAGGATTTAGCTGGTCAGTAGAGAAAGGGAGGAGAATACAAGCTCAGAACACCATGAACAAATGCAAACCAGCATAAAAGCCCTTGTTTCCAGTATGATAGGCTGTAGAGGGACAAGTGGAGATGAGGCTAGAAAAATCGGTTGAATTTCTGAACTCCATGCTGGGGCATTGTTCCTTCATCCTGCAAACCATAAAGAACCATGCATCTACAATTTTAGTAAATCACTCTTGCGAGTGGAGGGAGGGGAGAGGGCTGGAAAAACAAAAACAGAATGAAGATAGGCAGACCAGTTAAGAGGCTATTGCCTCAGTCCAGCAACACGATAATAAGGGGCTGAAGTAGTGTGATAGTTGTAGGAATTAAAAGAATGGGACACATAGGCAGACACTGAGTAGCTAACAGACATGAACTGGTGAATAGGCCCCCAAATAAGAGATGAGGAAGTAAATAAGAAACAACTGTGCCAACTGTTACGGTTCTAGTTTGAGACGAGCTTTTTAACTAAATAAGAACTATAACAGAATCACAGACATTAATATTTCAGCTGTCAATGATCACTGCTCTGGATCCTTTCCTGACATTCTGAGATACGACATTCCCCTTTTTGTCCCACAATGACATCTTGTCAAAATAGTAACTGCTCCTACAGATAGCAAGTACAGTTAAGCTGTGTGTCAGATATTATCAAGTCACACTATTACTCAACTTCTGCAATAACCATATAAGTTTGATATTATCTTTCCATCTGAGGGATAAGAAAACTCAAAACTCAGATTCACAAGACTAATTCACCAGAGGTCGCCTAGCTGGTAAATGACACAGCTGGGATTCAAACTCAGAACTATATTCTCTTCTTCCTTAGGAATATAAGTCCCAATAGAGACTGCATTTCCCAGCTTCCCTTGCAGCTGACTGTGACCACGTGACAAATTTCTGACCTGTAAGGTGTTAGCGTACAACTGACCCTTGTTCTTTGTGGGAGGGGCTGTCTTGTCTTCTCCCCCTTCCTCCTTCCTGCTGGTCAGATGAGCATGTGATAACTGGAGCAAAGTAAAGATATCTTAGATCATGAGGTGGAAGCTAGGAGCCATGGAAGGATGTAGGAGAAGCCCAGATTTCTGTTGACATCTAAAGCTATAATGTCAGCCTTCAACTACCAATCTACGGACTTATTTTTGTGAAAGAAAAATAAATGTGTCTTGGTTAAGCCATGGTTTTCACAGGTTTTTAATGGGTTAATCACAGCTGAACCTGTATTTTAACACATTCAAACTTAGAAACTTGCACTCTTTATTTTTATTCATATGTTCTCTCAAACAAAATAATATTTCATTACAGCAAAGGCCACAGAATATTTTATAGTGTGTAGAACATATCTACACTCTAAGAAACTTGAGGATGATTCAAATTTACAATTATTCTCAACTTCTTGCACAGTGTCTGTTGCAGAGCAGCACCTCAACCAATACTGTCAATTAATTAATTCATAAATGAGGGAATCAATATTTTAAATAATCTGAGATCAATAATTACAAAATATGCTAGCTTTTGCCTATTACCCATCATTCCCTTTAGCACATTGGCACCAACTCTGAAGAAGTGCAAGTTGACCTAATATTGACCATAAAAAAGCAGTAAAGATAAACTCAGCCTCAACAACAAAAAATGCATTTGAACTCCCCACTCTTGGATTTCCAGGCATCCTTCCATTCTCCCCAGCTCTAAGAGGGTTCTATCCAACATTTACTGCAGGTCTCCTGTCTTGTTGTAGTCCTAACATGAATCCAAGATGCTCCACAGAGCACACAAAGGCTCCTGTCCGATCCCAGCGTCTGGGCTGGAAACAGAAGAGGCTTCTGCTACCTTGTCACACTGAAGAGTAAGTCATCCCAACTCATTATGTGTGCATGTAAGGGAAGAAAGAAGAACTGAATAACCAACTCCCAAATTATGAAGGGGCAAGACTACCTAAAAAAATAAACCTTGGCCGGCCGCGGTGGCTCAAGCCTGTAATCCCAGCACTTTGGGAGGCCGAGACGGGCGGATCACGAGGTCAGGAGATCAAGACCATCCTGGCTAACACGGTGAAACCCCGTCTCTACTAAAAATACAAAAAACTAGCCGGGCGAGGTGGCGGGCGCCTGTAGTCCCAGCTACTCGGGAGGCTGAGGCAGGAGAATGGCGTAAACCCAGGAGGCGGAGCTTGCAGTGAGCTGAGATCCGGCCACTGCACTCCAGCCTGGGCGACAGAGCGAGACTCCGCCTCAAAAAATAAAATAAAATAAAATAAAATAAACCTTGGCTGGGCACGGTGGCTCACACCTATAATCCCAGCATTTTGGGAGGTCGAGGTGGGTGAATCACCTAAAGTCTTGAGTTCGAGACCAGCCTGGCCAACATGGTGAAACCCTGTCTCTACTAAAAATACAAAAATTAGCTGGGCGTAGTAGCAGGTGTAATCTCAGCTACTCAGGAGGCTGAGGCAGGAGAATCACTCGAACCCTGGAGGCAGAGGTTGCAGTAGAGCTGAGATGGCACCATTGTACTCCAGCCTGGGGGACAAGAGCCAGACTCTGTCTCAAAATAAATAAATAAATAATAAATAAAAATAAAAAATAAACCTTGAATTTTGGAGCCCCCAGTGAGGTGATTCAGTGGAGATGTTTCATATTTAAGGAAAAGAGATGAGTTTAGCAAGATGTGGAGCCCAGGGCTGGAGCTCATGATGCTCCTACTGAAGATTCTACTCTGCATGAGTCCTTAGAAATACAAGATAATAGAATTTGTTTTTTTTAAAGGCAGATGTGGATATATTTCCAAATATACATCCACATCTGGAAAGAAAAGGCACAGGGCTCTAGATGGAAGGAATTAAGTGGGTATTTGTATTTGTATTATGGCAATTGGCTTTACCTTCTCATTTTGCATAATCTCTTTTTCAATGGTGAGGAGTGTAATTTCCCTTCACTTCATAGAATGGTACTTGGAGAGGACAGAGAGGAAGTCTCTGCATTTTGTGAAAGAGAAAATTACCGGCACCCCTTTTGTTCTCTTAGGCAGGATTTGGATGGATTACTTATAGTTAAAAAGGAAGGCGGCTTTTAACCTTAAAAAAAAAAAAAGAAGAAGAGAAAAGAAAAAGAGAAAGAAAACTCCTTGCATTAACACAGTGCATTGACATGTTACTAAATCTAAGGAATTTTGAAGGATAAATTCCCAGACTTTATCCAAAACATGAAACAAATTCTTCAAACACAAGCTGCCAAGCTCATCTACTTGTTCAGATCCCTGCAACTTTGGTCTCACCAAACTGCTCGCTTAGCTTTTTGATTGGTTGCTTAACCCTTCCAGGCCGATTGAGGTAGTGGGCAGGGGGAGTTGGAGGGGGCTGTTCAACTAGCTCAGAGCATTGCCTCCTCTTGGAAGATCAGACTTCTGGAATCGATTTTGGTCCAGAATTGCATTACCCAAGGAATGCGGAGTATGCACAGGCCTTGATGGCTTGTGAACCACACTTCCTGAAGCTGGCCACAAGCCAGAGCTGAGGCCATCAGCATCTTAAAAATGAATTGTTTATGAGACAAAGAACAATCCACTCAATTTCTGAAATCACTGAAGTGGAAAGCTTGTCTGTAAGTAACCTAAAACTTGGTTGACATTTAGGCTCCTTTGTATTTCAAGTATATGGGAGGGATCAAATGTCACCCCAAAATGGCTTTTACTCTCCACAGGCAGGCACTGTAAGGCATTGAGTAGCCTAGGATTATATCTTGCTGAAACTAAACTGCTCTGGTCAGAAGACTATTTTTCTATTAAAAATATTACCAACTTGCGTCTCAAAAAGCAGAAGAGATAGGACAAGATGTGGTAAGGAAAGATAAAGAGGAGTGACAATTCTGTCTCTCCAATAATTTAAACACCAGTGGACAAGATGAGACAAATGTCTGTGAAGAATGCCTAAAAATGCAAATAAGGCAACTGTTTGAAGGAGTACCTGCATAGTTTTTTAGGACAGGGTGGCTTATGGAGTCATGGCTAGAAACAAGGGGAACGTTCCAGCTGTTGAGGAAAGATGGGGATGAAGGCTCAGAGGCAGGAGTTAGTAAAGTTAGCTGTGGGTGTGCGTGGTTGAAGTGAAGAAATCCTAGCCTGAAAAGAAGACAAGGCAAGCACAGAGTAGGGATGAAATGAAAGGAGAGCCATGTGGGGCTTAACTTTGTTTTATGCTCCAAGTAGATTATAATTATCTTACGGTTATATTCTTACTCTCTATTTAGGCAAGGAGTAATTTTCACCTGATATCTTTCAAACTATCTTTTTCATTTCATCTCTTGTTTGGAACATTTTCTTCAAAGTTACATCCTCTAAAAATGTGCTGTTGGCTCATAAAAGCCACTTCTGGCTCTTGAATTCCACAATACCATGTAAGTTACCGTACTAAGTAGCTACCCTTTATGCAAAGAGAGAAGTATGTCTTTTGAATCAGGTGATGTGTATAGAATCATAGGTCAGACATCTGTCCGAATAATTGGGTAATGGATTATCTAGCACTCTGCAGGCAAGTCTGAAGCATTTCATTCCTCCACTACCAAATCACAGCATCTTAAATAGTAATGATAATGACATTGCCATTTTCACGTTTTCTACTGAATTCCCTTTTCTGCTCACAAAGAAGCCTAAGAAAAATTTACCCAAAAGATAAATATCTTATTTTCCTTACTGTCAGAATCACACAACTAGTTAGCCAATTTTTTAATGATATCAATAATAAAAAGTAACATTCTCAAAGGGTATTCATTGAAATTCTAGTGAGGCCAATGTCTCCAAGTGAAACCCTAGTATTGATTCTAGTGAACTGAATCACACCAACTTCATACGAACCTAGAGGAACTTGACTGAGAGAATTACCCCAAATTGAATGAATCTTGTGTAAGTTTGGCTGTGCTTTAAAAATTTCTGCTTCCTAAAGTAACACAAGGAGGTAAAGGACTGCTCTGAAAGCAAACATGGCAAATGCAGACAAAAATTGACCCTCTTTTTCAACAGACTACAGTCAATAAAATTAAGTGAGCTGGAGTATAAATTTTTTGAGGATGTAGATAGTGTCTATCATAGTGTTTTGGTGATCAAATGAGTTAAGGAATGAATGGCTTGTTTTTGTAAAAAAGCTCATATTCATTAGTTTGAGATGGACCAATGAATATGAAACGGCTGGAGAAGATAGTAAATAAAATGGGTTGACTCTTTCAGTCTATCTTAAGGTAGCATTAGCAAGAACATTGAAGAAAACAATTAGTTCGCTTGTCCAGAAATCGAGGTCATTGCAATTGTTATCATGGACTACCACAGACTGATTCAACTAATTTTCCCGTGAGCAGTACATTCCAGAGCTTTTGAAAGGCCCCAACATTTCACAAAGCATGTCTCACCAGCAGGGAACCCCCTTAAAGATCATTTAATCCAGTCCATGTGTTTAGAAAGAAGAAACAAAGCCCCACAGAGGTGCCATAACATGTCCAATGTCACACAGACATTTACCAAGCCAGCTAATGCCCCTTGTATGGCACCATGGCTCCATCCTAAAAACCCACGGGAAGCAAGAACAGCTAGGCCGAAAGGAACTGCTGAACCCAGGATCCTGGAGCCAAAAGGGCTATTTAGGAAAGACTAAGCTGGTTGCAAGTTATTCAGGAGGATTGAACAGATACAGAGGAATGTTAAGCTAGGGCACAAAAGCCACAAGATCCCTGTCCAGATGAAGTAAAATGCAGAACAAGGGGAACACGAAGCTTTGTTGGTAAAAGGATGGAGAAGGAACATTGCGAAAATCCAGTGAGCTTGACCACTGCAAGGATCTCCAAATGCAACCATGTCAGAAGAACTTGAGTTTCTTCTGCAGTTGGCTGGGAGAAGGATACGGTGGCTCATGTGATCTTCATAGCAAACACTACTGAGCGAGACACCATCATTTCGAGTGATACCAGAGCAAAAATAAAACTGAGGACCACAAAGAAATGACAGGGTACTCAAATCCAGGCAGAACAACAGTGCAGAGAATTTTCAGGAGTTGATTTAAGAAGAAGATTTCTTCACCCTAATGTCAAGGATTGATATTACGAAGAAGAGAAAAGGGACTGTGTTAAGATTTCTCTTGACGCAACGTTAAAGAAATCTACATTACTCTTAACATGGTGGCAGGCAATGTTACTATGGCAGACAAAGGCAAGGCGGCAAAGGGTACTTCGTAGAAGAGGATTAAACAATTTTCATAGTATGGAAAAGTGGGCCTTAAGTGGAATGTGAGGGAAAGGTTTTATACCTTAGGCCAGAGTGTGGAAAATAGAATGTTTGAATATCTCCATGGGCAGGGAGGACAGACCTGCGCACCATTCCAAAGGGTGGGATCAGCAAAAAGCCCAGATAAGAAGGGCTGCTGCTCATTGATCATTTCACCCAAACTCTGTATGAAAATATTAAATTTCAGATTGTGCCTATAGACAGAACAGCAGGACATAACCTAAAAGAGAGAAATAAGGCTTCTTCACAAGGTGCAATGGACTCAATCAGGCAGATGGGCCCTCTTGTTTAAACCACCCAGTGATGGAATTGGCAAGGGTCAAAAAATCACAGTTGTCCTGGAGCCAGGGCTGACTGGTTTGGCTGAAATGGCTTAGTAGCAGTTTGGTTGCCATGCTTGCAGAGGTGGCTTTGGTTAATTATCTGGATGTTTGGGCTTCATGAGGTCAAATATTTGGAGAATTAGAAAAATCCAAATAACTGACACCATTTTTTCTTTGAGTTTGTCTCCAAATGTTTTGGCATCACCATCCTTGAGTCAAGGAAGAAAACATGAAGAGTGTAAAAGTATAGTAAAAAGGCAGATTTATGTTCTTGGGTTTTTACTGATATATGATAATTGTACATATTTATGAGGTACATGTGATATTTTGATAAACGCATAGAATGTGTAATGATCATACCAGGGTTATTAGGATATTCACCTCAAACATTTATAATTTATTTCTTTTAAGAATATTCCGGCCGGGCGCGGTGGCTCAAGCCTGTAATCCCAGCACTTTGGGAGGCCGAGACGGGTGGATCACGAGGTCAGGAGATCCAGACCATCCTGGCTAACACGGTGAAACCCCGTCTCCACTAAAAAATACAAAAAACTAGCCGGGCGAAGTGGCAGGCGCCTGTAGTTCCAGCTACTCGGGAGGCTGAGGCGGGAGAATGGCATGAACCTGGGAGGCGGAGCTTGCAGTGAGCTGAGATCTGGCCACGGCACTCCAGCCTGGGCGACAGAGCAAGACTCCGTCTCAAAAAAAAAAAAAAAAAAAAAGAATATTCCAAATCTTCCAGCTATTTTGAAATATACAATGAGTGATTGATAATTATAGTCATGCTACTGTGCTATCAGACACTGAAACTTTTTATTTCTAACTGTATTTTTATATGCATTAACCAGCCTCTCATCAACCTTCCCTTCCTCCAACCCTTCCTACCCTTTAATAACCAGCATTCTACTCTCTCCCTTCATGTGATCAACTTTTGTAACTTCCATATATGAGTGAGAACACATGTTATTAATCTTTCTGTGCCTGCCTTATTTCACTTAATATAATGTCCTCCAGGCTTGTCTATGTTGCTGCAAATGACAAAATTTCATCCTTTTTATGGCTGAGTAATATTTCATTGTGTAGAAATACCACATTTTCTTTATCCGTTCATCCTTTGATGGACATTTAGGTTGATTCCATACCATGGTTATTGTGAATAGTGCTGCAAAAAAAAAACAAACAAACAAACAAAATGGGCATGCAGATATCTCTTTGTTACACTGATTTCCTTTCTTTTGAATATATACCCATCAGTAGGATTGCTGGATCATATGGTGGTTCCATTTTTTGTTTTCTGAGGAATCTCCATACTGTGTTTCATAATGGCTGTACTAATTTGCATTTTACTAACAGTGTATTAGAGTATCCCTTTCTCTGCAACCTCACCAGCATGTTATTTTTTGGTTTTGATAAAAATCATTTAAACTAGGGTGAGACGATACTGCATTGTGGTTTCAATTTGCACTTACCTGATGATTAGAGATGTTGATCTTTTTTTCATATACCTGTCAGTCATTTGTGTCTTTTTTGAGAAATATCTGTTCAAATCATTTGCCCATTTTTAAATCAGATTATTTGGCTTTTTGCTATTGAGTCTTTGAGATTCTTAGATAATTTTAGTTATTAATCCCTTGTCAGATGGGCAGTTTGCAAATATTTCCTCCCATTCTATAAGCTGTCTCTTTATTCTGTTGATTGTTTCTTTCACTGTGCAGAAACCTTTTAGCTTGATGTAATCCCATTTATCTATTTTTGCTTTTGTTACCTATGCTTTTGAGGTCTTATCCAAAAAACTTTGCCCTAACCAACGTCCTGAAGTGTTTCCCCAATATTTTCTTCTAGTAGTTTTATAGTTTTTGGTCTCAAATTTAAATTTTTAATTCATTTTCATTTGATTTTTAAAAATGAGAGGTAAGAGCCTGGTTTTATTCCTCTGCATTTGGATATCCAGTTTTTCCAGCACCATTTATTGAAGAGACTGTCCCTTCCCCGAAAGTATATTCTTGGTGCCTTGGTGTCAAAAATGAGTTGGCTCTAAATGTGTGGATTTATTTCTGGGTTCTTTATTCTGTTCTATTGGTCGAATATGTCTGTTTTTAAGCTAGTACCATACTGTTTTGGTCACTGTAACTTTGTGGTATATTTTGAAGTTAGTGTGATGTCTCCAATTGTGTTATTTTTGCTCAAGATTACTTTGGTTATTCAAGATTTTTTGTGGTTCCTTACAAAATTTAGGATTTTTTTCTATTTCTGTGAAAAATCTCATTGAAATTTTAATAGAGATTACATTGAATCTGTAGATCACTTTGGGTGGTATAGATATTCTAACAGTATTAATTATTCCAGTCTATGAACATGGGATATCTTTCTTTTTTGTGTATCCTTTTCTATTTCTTTTGTCAGTGTTTTATACTTTTCATTTTAGAAATCTTTTGCTCCTTTGGTTAAATTTATTTCTAGGTATTTTTGTGGCTATTATAAATAGGATTTCTTTCTAGATTTTTTCTTCAGATAGTTTGCTATTGTTGTACAGAGGTGCTACTGATTTCTGTATGTTCATTTTGTATTCTGAAATTTTACTGAATTCATTTATCAGATCTAAGAGTTTGTGAAGCCTTTAGGTTTTCCCAAATATAAGACCATGTCATCTGCAAACAAGGACTTCTTCCTTTCCATTTGGAATGTCCATTATTTCTTCCTCTTGCCTAATTGCTTCTGCTAAGACTTCAAGTACTATGTTGAATAAGAGTGCTGAGAGTGGAACCCTTGTTTTGTTCCATCTTAGAGAAAAAGCTTTCAATTTCTCCCCATTTAGTATGATGTTACCTATGGGTTTGTCATATATGGCCTTTAGTGTTTTTAGCTATGTTCCTTCTATATTCAGTTTGTTGAGTTGAGTTTTTATCAGTAAGAGGTATTAAATTTTATCAAATATATTTTCTGTGTCTATTAAGTTTATTATATGGTTTTTGTTCTTTATTCTGTTGATGTGGTATATCACATTTATTGATTTGTATATGTTGAACCATTCTTGCATTCCTGGATAAATCCCATTTGAGTATGCTGTATTATCTTTTTCATGTATTGGTGGATTCGATTTGCTCAGATTTTGTTGAAAATTTTTGAATATGTGTTCATCAAGAATATTGGCCACTAGTTTTCCTTTTTTGTTGCATTTTTCACTGATTTTGGTATTAGGGAAAGGCTTGCCTCATAGAAGAATTAGAAAGGATTCCTTCTGCTTTACTATTTTGGAACAGTTTGAAAAGAATTGGTGTTAGTCCTTCTTTAAAAGTTTGGTAGAGTTCAGCAGTAAAGAAATCTGGTCCTGGGCTTTTCTTTGGGAGGCTTTTTATTATTATTCAACCTTTTTATTAATTATTGATTTGCTCAGGTTTTCTATTTCTTCCTGTTCAATCTAGGTAGATAATATGTGTACAGGATATTGACCATTTCCTCTAGGTTTCTGCATTTATTAGTATATAGTTGTTCATAATAGTATCTAATGATCCTTTGCATTTCTGTGATATCAGTTGTCTCTATTTTGATTTTATTTATTTGAGTCTTCCCTCTTGTGTTTCCTTTTAGTCCAGTTAACAGTCTGCGGGCTTTATTTATATTTTTAAAAACCAAAATTTGTTTTGTTGATTTTTTTTTTTTTTTAGTTTCTATTTTGTTTAGTTTTCCTCTGACCTTTACTATTTACTTCCTTTTACTAATTTTGAATTTGCTTATTCTTGCTTTTCTAGTTCCTTGAGGTACATTATTAGGTCATTTATTTAAAATCTTTCTACTTTTTTTGATGTAGGCATTTATCTCTATAAGCTTCCCTCTTAGTGCCACTTTTTTTGTATCCCATAGGTTTTGGTACATTGTGTTTAAATTTTTATTTGTTTCAAGAAAGTTTTTTATTTCCTTTAATTTCTTCATTGACCCAATGTTCATTTAGGAGCATATTATTTAATTTCCATGTATTCCAAAATGTCTAAAGTTCCTCTTGTTAATGATTTCTGATTTATTCCATTGCAGTCTGAGTAGATGCTTGATATAATGTCAATTTTTAAGTATTTTTTTGAGACTAGTTTTTTTACCTAACATGTGGGCTATCCTGGAGAATGCTCCATGTGATGATGAGAAGAATGTGGGTTCTGCAGCTGGTGGATGAAATGTTCTAAGATTTGTCTGTTAGGTCTATTTGGTCTATGATGTAGTTTAAGTCTGATGTTTCTTCGTTAATTTTCTGTCTAAATGATCTGTCCAATGCTAAAAGTGGAGTTAAAGTCCTTGTTGTAAAAGTCTGTCTCTTTTGTTCCAATAATATTGCTTTATATATCTATCTGGTGCTCCAGTATTTGGTGCATATGTATTTGCAATTATTCTAGGCTCTTGTTGAATTGATCCGTTTGTCATTATATAATTACCTTCTTTTTCTCTTTTCATGTTTTTTGACTTGAAGTCTATTTAGTCTGACATAAATCTAGCTATTCCTATATGCTATTGGTTTTGTTTGCATGTAATATATTTTTTCATCTTTTCACTTTCAGTCTATGTGTGTCTTTACAGGTGAAGTGAGTTCCTCATAAGGCAGCATATAGTTAAGTCTTGTGGGTTTTTTTTAATCCATTCAGCCAGTCTATATTTTTTAATTGGAGAATTTAAACTATTTACATTCAAGTTTGTTATTGATAGGTAAGGACTTGTTCCTGTCATTTTTGTTAATTTCTGGGGTTGTTTTATACATCTTTTGTTCCTTTCATCCTCTGTTATTGTTTATCTTTGCAATTTGGTGACTTTTTGTATAGTGATGATGTTTGATTTCTTTTTCTCTTTCATTTGTGTATCTGCTTTTCCAGTGAGCCTTATATTTTAGTGTGTTTTCATGATCATGGACATTGTCCTTTCATTTCCAAACATAGGACTCCCTAAAGCATTTCCTATAGTGCCAATCTAGTGGTGATCAATTTCCTTAGCTTTTGTTTCCCTGGGAAAGGCTTTATTTCTCCTTCATTTCTGAAGAACCGTTTTGCTGTGGATAACATCCTTGGCTGGCAGTTCTTTTCTTTCAGCACTTTGAATATATCATCTCATTTTCTCCTGGCCTGTAAGGTTTTTGCTGAGAAGTCCACCGATTGTCTGATGGGGAGTCCCTTACACATGACTTGTTGCTTTTTTCCTCCTGTTTTTATCCTTCTCCCTTTGACTTTCAGCTACAACAGTTTGACAATAATGTGCCTCACAGAGTACCTTTTAAGGTTGAAGCTATTTGGGAATCTTTCAGCTTCCTCTATGTGGATGTGTATATCTCTTCCAAGATTTGAGAAGCTTTCAGTTATTATTTTATTAAATAGGTTTTCTATGCCTTTTTCCATATCTTCTCCTTCTGAAATTTCAAGCATTTGAAAGTTTGTTTGCTTGATAGTGTTCCATATTTCACATAAGTTTTCTTCATTCTTTTTACTTTTCTTTTTATTCTGATTATCTTCAAGTACAAAAATTATTTCTTCTGTTTGATCTAATCTAATTTTGAAGTTCTTGATTGAATATTTTATTTGATTCATTGAATTTTTCAGTTCCAGGATTTCTGATTGGCTCTTTTCCATACATATCTTCTTATTGAATTTCTAATTCAGATCATGAATCGTTTTCCTGATTTCTTTGTATTGTTTATCTGTGTTCTCTTATATATCACTGAGCTTTCTTAAGATCATTATTTGAATTTATTTTCAGACAGTTCATAAATGTTATTTTCTCTGGGGGTTTGTTAATGGAGAATTATTGTGTTCCTTTGGAAGTGTTCATGTTTCCTTGCTTTTTCATGTTTCTTGTGTCCTTACATTAAGATCTGTGCATCTGGCACAATTTTTTTCTTCTTCCAACTTTATAGAGTGGCTTCATAAAGAAAGATGTTTTCCTATAGATGTAGTTATAACGTCAGTTGGGTAGGGTGCTTTGGCTTTGATTCTGGGTGGGCACTGTAGTGTAGTCACCAAATGATCATTTCCGCTGTAATCAACATCAGCAGTGTCCTTGAGTTCCTGAGTAGCTTAGGCTGTGATTGTTTGTGGAGCTTATAATATGGCTTTTCTGGGGAAGGGTGCACCAGTTGGGCTAGTCGTCAGGCCCTTAGGTGGCACGTGGGGGCACCAGCAGTGTTGATGGCTTTCCTCTGGTGGACCAGTCTTTGAACCCCAAGTGGGATATGTGGTGCCAGTAATGGCAACAGCAAGTCAGGCAGGCCAGTCCTCAGGCCCCTGGGTAGGGAATATGGGCACCAGTGGTGTCTGCAGCTAGTCAGGTATATTTTTGTTTTGTTTTGTTTAACTCAATGATATGCTATAAGCCAAAGTTCTGGCTATTTTTCCAAAGGTAAAAGGAAGCATAGCATTTACGGCATTAGATGAGAGATCACCTTAAATTTGCCTTAGTGCAAATCTTATCTGTCTGAAATTTATCAAGAACAGACATATTTGGGCAAATAAACATATATATGATCCAGAAAGGATGATTCAAGATTTGTTCTTTGTGTGGAAAGTGGTTCAGAGCATAGGAGTTGAAGTCAAATAGGGCTAGCTTCAAATCATGGTGTTCTTGTGTCCAAAGGCAAATTGCTAACTTCTCTGAACCTTAGTGTACATATCTTTAAAATGGAATGAAAATAGCACAACTTTACAAGGTTATTGTGTGCATTAACTGAGATCACACACATAGGCCATATAATACAATGCCTGGTACAAGGGATGTGCTCAGTAAATATTAGCTGTGACATAAATAAGAAAAATAAATTGAGGGAGGAGACCTAAGATATTCAGATGGGTTCTTTTTGTTATTGTTTGTTTCTTGTTTTACCTTGGAGTATTATACAGAAGATGTTTCTAGGAGCATTGAGCTACATAACCTCCAAGGATCACTTCAATTCTAAGGTACCAAGTCTTTATTTTATAATTTAATATCTTGAGCCATCACTCACCTTTTCTATTGGTTGTCCAGTCATCATTAATTTGTTAGGAAAGGACACCCAACAAGTGCTGAAGCCAGTGTGGAGTGATTACAAGCCAGAAAATTAAAAGGAGAAAAGACTGGTCTGCATGCAGGTCAACAATTGCATAGAGCAACCAAGGTGTCCTAAGTCATCATATTGTGCATGCACACAAAATAATGGCCAACATGTTGAATGAGATGATACATGCCAGGCTCTGTGCTTGGCATTTTGCATGCATTGCCTCACTTAAATCTCATAACCCTGAGATAGATACACTCATTATCACCATTTCGCAGAAAAGAAAAAAAAAAAGCTTAAAGAGATTTTAAAACTTACCTGAGGTTATGTAGTTACGAAGTAGCATGAGCCCAGCCTATCAAAGCTCAAGTTTAACCACTCTACTGCCTGTCTATTATACCTTTTCCATCCTTTTAAAAGAATAATTAGCACACTGCTTTTCAATATTTTTGTTTTAATCTATAAAGTGTTCCACACTGTGTTTATGAAGTAGAAAATCAGCAGGTACTGTGAATTAAGTAATAGACTGGAAAACTAGGTTCTGATAATAATTTGGGCATTAAATAGTGGGCAAGCCATTCAAAATCTCTGTCCTGCTAATCCTCTGCTTTAAAATAAAGTTATTATGTTTTACATCTAAAACCCATTTCATCCCTATAAATTGACTAATTGACTAAGAATTGGTTTCATGGATGAAAAGTAGCATTTTCTTAACCATCACAAAACGTGTAGAGGACAGTTCCTTATATTTACCTGACTTAGTAACACAGAGCATTTTCTCATTTCAAGCGCCGAGACCCAACACTTTCTCTTCTTCTTGGCACCTTTGCTTCTGGGATTTCACTTTCCACTGCAATATCTTCTCTCCTAGATTGTTATTATCTCTACCCAAATTCACTTTGTAACCAAAGTACAGTTAAAGGAGAAAATTCATAATAAAATCCATCTGCTTTATCTATCCAAGGCTGGAGACTTTCTTCAAAACCAAGGACATTATTAAATTGCTGACTACCCTACCTAAGGGTATTAGTCCTTGGTATGCCTGAGAAACCCTAGCATAGTACTATTACTGGTGACCAAATCATTTGAGATTAAGAAGAAAATAAACTCATTTCCAGAGTTGGTCATGGGAGGAGAGGGAAGAGAGGAGACCTTTTTAACATCAATTATTAACTCATTCTGCCCATGAAAACATTTTTTCAGGCTTGCAGAAAATGTTAGCTTCCCACCCTTAGGAATGGAGCAAAATAATACAAAAATGACATCAGCCCAGGCATTATTTTCATTCTCTCCAATACCAGTAGGTAGGTTTTTGGCTGATGAATCATAGTTTTCAAATTCCTCCAATGGAATATTCTTTGACTATAGCTATTGAATACCCATTAATGTTGACAAATTTGGACTGCCTGCCCTTGTTTTTAGGTTAGAACTGATGAGCAGGCCCGCGCCTTACCTTGCTGATGTAAAAAAGACTAACACAATCCTTGTACAAAACAATTGTATGACTCTGGCCAGCGACTACTTGGAAAGCAAAAGACATCAAACATTACCCCCAAATTCTGATAATACCAAATGACCTCCCAAAAAGGTGCTGAATAGGACAAAGAGAAAACAGAGATGCCAGTGATACTGCACAAAATGAAATCTGAATTTCAACTATTGCAACCTAATAGGAGTTTAGTCACTTAAAAAAAAAAACCCTATTATTGGACATTTACATGTGCCAGGTGATATGAAGATAAAGAATACTATTCTTCCTGCGAGTTGACAGTGTACTTACTGAAGGAGATGGTGAAGTAATCAGAGAATTCTAAGCTAGAGTTGAGTGCTTTCCCCACCACAACCCGTGACACCCGCAACGGAGTTGGATTAATTCTAGCTTTAGGAATCAGTTCACACCAGCTCCTTGAACAGTTGGATCCACAACCAAAAACCACAAGATGAGGGGTGAAATGTTCAGCAATCTCTGTAACAATGACTCAAGCCGTCAGAAGCCCACAGAAGGCTGGAGCTGTATTGGAGATGCTGCTGCCAAAGCTTCATGCTGACTCCATCTGTGTCATCAGCATTAACATCACACCTCCTCAACATCTTGGGACAGAGCTCACTTCTGACATTTTCACACTAGCAGCCAGTCAGATTCTGAAACTGATGTTTATGCTGCTGACATGTCATCTTCTTTTAGCCCTCTTACATCAGTCTGTCTGCTGTGCCTTTTCCCCAGCGCAGCTCAGTGTGGATCACAGGCAGTCAAAAAAACAAGACAGGAAGTAACTCTAACGTCATGGAGTCCCTCCACAGGAGATGAGTAATTTGTGGGGAAATATTAGTGTTCTGAGTGTCCTCATCCCATCCTCTCCTGCTTTCATATTTCTGGTCCCACTGGCCCAAGCATCTTATTCCTCCACACTCTTTGCCCTGATGCAGAGAAGCTGGCTTTGTTGTTCTTCTTAAGGACACTTCAGCCTTTGCTTTCAATCAGCCAGCTCTTCATTCAAGAGATCACTCTTTTGCTTCCTTGTGTCCCTCACAATTTTCTTCTCAAGATAATCACCTCAGGTCCATAAGAGGCTGCTCCAGACACTCTGCAATGAATATGCTAATGTTGTCCTGTTTTTTAATTCTTTGATTTAAAAAAATCTCCACAAGTTAATATTATTCCAATTTAAGTTACATTTACCACATATTTACTACTTTACTGACTTTTTTCTTTTTCTTTTTCTTTTTTTTTTTGAGACAAAGTCTCACTCTGTCACCAGGCTAGAGTGCAGTCCTGTGATCTCAGCTCACTGCAACCTCCGCCTCTCAGGTTCAAGCCATTCTCCTACCTGAGCCTTCCAAGTAGCTGGGACTACAAGCATGCGCCACCACGCCTAGCTAATTTTTGTATTTTTGGTCGAGACTGGGTTTCACCATGTTGGCCAGGATGGTCTCGACCTCTTGACTTTGTGATCTGCCTGCCTCAGGCTCCCCAAAATGCTGCAAGTACAGGCATGAGCCACTACACCCAGCCCCTGAATTTGTCCTTGTACCTTAGAATATCCATCTACAATTTTCCTTCTGCATGAAGAACACGTGTTAGAATTTCCTTTAAAGAAAATGGGCTGATGACAAACTCAGCTTTTGTTTATCTAAAAATAACTTTATTTACTTTTATCTTAAAATATGCTTTCCCTGAGTGTGGGATTCTTGGTTGGCAGTTATTACATCAAACTGAGAATAATCAACTATATTCTGGCTTCTGTTGTTGCTACTGAGAAGTTAACTTCAGACTAACTTTTATTCTTTTAAAGATAATATATCTTTTTGCTGTGGCTGCTTTTAAGATTTTTCTCTTTGTCTCTGGTGTTGTACAGTTTTCCTATGATGTGTCTAGGTATAGATATCTTTTTATTTATCTGGTTCAGGACAAATTCTAAAATAGCTGTAACACTAGTTATGGCATTTTTATTTCCAGGGGTTCTCTATTTTGTTCTTTCATCAAATTTGTGATATCATTTTTATAGTATCCTATTACTTGAAGTCATTTTCAAACTTGTCTTCTAGTTCTCTGAGCATATTTAACATGGCTGTTTTATGGGCTTTCTCTGATATTCCAATATCTGAAATGTTTGCAAGACTTTTTCATTTTGTTTTTTGTTCATTGTTATTGGTTCTTATGCATGTCAATTTGTTTTCTTATAGGCTTGGTTATCTTTGGCAGTGTAATGACTTTTTTTTTTTTGAGATGGAGTTTTGCTCTTCTTGCCCAGGCTGGAGTACAATGACATGATCTCGACTCACTGCAACCTCCACCTCCCAGATTCAAACAATTCTCCTGCCTCAGCCTCCCGAGTAGCTAGGATTATAAGCAGGAGCCACCATGCTTGGCTAAATTTTTTTTTATCATTATGTAGTAGAGACGGGGTTTCACCATGTTAGTCAGGCTGGTTTTGAACTCCCGACCTCAGGTGATCCACCCAAAGTGGATCACAAAGTGATCCCAAAGTCTCCCAAAGTGCTAGGATAACAGGCACGTGCCACCACGCCCAGCTCGTGATGACCTTTCTACTTGAAAAAAAAAAATCGTAGGAATGATATCAGGCTTTCTTCATAGGGTACTTGGATTTTCTTCTGTCAGGTGCCCAAGAAAACCATCAATTGAGAACCACCTTGTTTTGTCTTTTATTAGATTTCTTACCTTGTTTGAACCCTGGATTTTTATCTCTGTAATCTTCATCTTACATCAAAACAACAGTTTAAAAGTGAAATAATATTCTCAGAAGAAAATAAGCTTCCATGGTCAGCTTTCCTTTCAAGATTTCTGGTTTCTCTTCACCTTTCTTGTCAGTTCTTTGATGTTTTAAGAATTTTTTATTGGTTGGTCCGTATAATCTAGAACCAAAAAAGCTTTGCATGTGATGAGATTGCGCATTATTCAATATTACTAGGACCATACAACTTTAAGGATATTTTAAAATACAACCAAATGAATTTAATTTTTTACAAGGTTTTAGCTGACCTCTATCCCCAGTTTATGAGGACTTCCTCCAGATCTGATAAAATATGATTTAAGGCAATGAATGGAGGAAAATGAAAGCATCTGTAGCATTAGTAGTTGTGTGCAACCAAATACTACAAGTTACATATATGCATATAACTCAAGAACATTTTGTCTTGTAAATTTGACTCCAATTCTTTATTCTTAATGTCCCCAAGATATCTCATTATACAGCTAAACTATACTTACTTATTACTTATCATCAACCATTATATTTTCCAGTTTTTCACCATAATAACTAATACCATGCTGTATTTGTTAGTTGATCAAAGAGTATAAGCATATATGGCTCTTGACAAGTACTGCCAAATTACTGTCCAATAAATATATACTCTCCAGCCACAAGACCTGAGTTTTTGTTATAACGATGATAACATTGATTGTTGTCACCAAAAAAATACATACAGTTGCTTAATGGAAAAGTAAAAACTATGTAAATTTTAAAGAGGGTGAAAGGATATTATATTAATTCTAATTTCTTTTATTATCATGACAAACTTTTTGTCTAAGCTTATTGGTCATTCACATTTCTCTCATAAATTATCTGTTCTCTGCTATTTCTAAATTTAAACATATATCGTTTCTATTAATGTATTACAATAGTTTACAAATTATATATACTGACCCAGTGCCTTTAACGTATTTACAAATATTTTTATACTTCGTCTTGTAGATTGATTTACAATACTTTATTACATAAATAAGTTTGTAGTCAAGTATTCCAATATTTTCTCTATGGTTTCAATAACGATGAGGGATTGACAGGATAGCTATTTGTATAATTTATTATATCAATAATTTTTGAAGACCCAGAATAGTCAAAAGAATCTTGAAAAAAAGGAACAAAGTTGGAAGGCAAACACTTCTTAAACTTCACAGGTTACTACAAAGCGACAGTGATCAAGACAGTGTGGTATTAGCATAAGGATAAGCAGATTGATCAATGCAATAAAATTTAAAACCCAAAAATAAACCCTTACAGTTGTGGTTTGTTGATTTTAGACAAGGGATTCAATACTATTCAATGGGGGAAACAATAGTCCAGTAGCCTTCTTAACAAATTGTGCTAGAAAAAATAAATGTCTACATGTAAAAGAATGAATTTAGTCCTTTCTTCAAATCATACACAAAATTAGTTCAAAATGAATGTAAGAGTTGAAACTATGTAACTCTTAGGAAAACAAGAAACATAGAAGTAAATCTTCATGACCTTGGGTTAGGCAATAATTTTTTTAGACATAACACCATCAAAATCACCAACAATAAAAGAAAAAGACAGGTAAGTTGGACATCATCAAAATTACAAACTTTCATGCTGCAAGTGAAACCATCAGGAAAGTGAAAAGACACCCCACAGAATGAGAGAGAATATTTGCAAATTGTATGTCTAATAAACAATGAGTATCTAGAATAAGGAACCCATAAAGCTCAATAATAAAAGATAAATAATCCAATTGAAAAATTGGCAAAGCATCTGAATAGGCATTTCTCCAAAGAAGATAAACAAATTGTCAATAAGTATCTAAAAAGATGTTCAATGTCATTAGTCATTAAGAAATGCAAATCAAAACCATACAACTACACACCCACTAAGGTGGTTATAATCAGAAAGACAAATAAAAATGTGAATGAAATTGGAATTCTCATCCTGCTGAGGAGAATTAAAATGAGGCAGACGCTTTGGTCTGGAAATCTTTCAATATGTTAAACATAGAATTACCATATGACCAAGTAATTCCGTTTCTAGATATATACCCAAGAGAAATGAAAACATATGTCCACACAATGACATGTTCACAGCAGCATAACCAAAAAGCAGAAACAATCCACATGTCCATCAACTGATATATCCAAATAATAAAATATAATTTGAGAATAAAAAGAAATGAAATACTGATAAATACTGCAACATAAATGAACTTTTAAAATATCATGCTAAGTAAAAAACTCCAGATATTCACAAAAAAATTATAAAATGTTCAGAATAGGCAAATATATAGAAACACAAAGTACCTTAGCAGTTTCCAGGAGAGAGGCAGGTGGAAATGGGGAGTGATAATAAATGAGCTTGGTGTTACCTTTTGGGGTGGTGAAAAAGTTTAAAATTAGGTTGTGGTAATAGTTGTATAATCCTGTAAATATACAAAAAACTAGATTGAGTTCTACGCTTTAAATAAGTAAATAGTATGTGTGTGAACTATATCTCAATAAAGCTGTTAAAAAATAAATGCTGGAAGGTAATTTGATAAAATTCTAAATCTATTCATGATAGAAACAAAACTTTGCAAAGTGGAATTTAATAATTCTTTAACATAATAGAGAATATCAAACCAATATTATATTTCAGCATATTTAATAGTAAAATACTGGAGGGACCCTCATTAAACAGATAAAGCACTGTACTAATATTTAACATATTTCTGGAATATTGAACCACTGCAGTAAAACAAGAAAAAGAAATGACATTTTCAACATTCACAAGAGATAGTTTCTCTACATAAAATTCAGTAGCTTAAAGAATAACTGTAAATTCTACACATGTTCAGCCAAACAAAAAACTGAAGAAAATATTCCTCAACTCATTTTATAAGGCCAGTATTACTCTAACACCAAGACAAAACAAAGACATTACAAGAAAAGAAAATAATGGTACAAAAGATCTCACCAACAATTTACAAAAATTTTTAACAAAATATTAAGAAGTCAAAAACAACAGTACACTTTAAAAAATCATCATAATAGATTTAGAAAGGCAAGGTTGGCTCACTATTTAAATATAAATCAATGTAATTCATTATATCAACAGACTAAAGGAAAATATGATTATCTTAATATTAGTACAAAAGTCACTTAACCAAATTTAACATGCATACATGATAAAACAAAACAAAACAAAACAAAACAAAAACGCTCTCAACAAACTAGAAACAGAAGGAAACTTCCTTGGCCTCATAATAGGCATCTACCAAGAAAACCTGCTGGTAGCACGATTCTTAATGATGAAGAGACTGAAGGTTCCACTAAATTTGGGAGCAAGGCAAAGATGTCTTCTGTCATCAACTCTACTCAACATCCTACTGAAAGTCCCAGTCAGTGCAATAACGTGGGAAAAATAAATAAAAGATAAGCAAATTGAAAGGAAGAAATAAAACTGTCTCTATTCATGGACAATATGAAAGAACAACTAGAATTAATATGTGAGTTTAGCAAGGTTGCAGGTCAATATACAAAAAAAATCAATTTTATTTCTATGTATTAGTAATGAATACTTTGAAATGGAATATTTTCAAAATATAATTTACAAAAACACCAAAAATAAATGTTATATTATAGTTAAGTATGGGTGTTTTAAAAAAATATATGTGCTTACTCTGTATGCTGAAAACTTAAAAACACTGTGAAAGGAGTGCTAAACAATTGAAGGTGTATATTATGTTCATGGATTAGAAGACTTAATATTGTTAAGATTTCAGTTATCCTCAATTATCTGTATATCTAACATGCTCCAATATATTTCCAGGACATCTTTTCTTTTTACTGCTCAGAGAGAATGTAAAGTGCAGAGATTCTTAATCTTTTTTTAATTACATATCCTTCAGAAGAAAATTTTAAAACAAAAAGGAAGCAGGGAGGGTACCTTAATGCAAGACAACACGAGCAAGAGGAAATAGGTCTCTATAGTTCATATTATTAAGGAATATTAGAGCTGCATCCCTGGAAATCACCTTGTCCAACACTCTGTACTACAAACAAAGAACTTTGAGACCCAGAGAGCTGATGCAGCTTGTTAAAACTCATACAGCCTCACAATTTTCGGCATGTCCTGGCAAAAGATAATTCTCCTGAATACGTATCCAAATTACTTTTCCCAAAACACTACCTTATATATATGTAAAGAGTGATTTCCACCTGCCTAGAATACTTTGCATCTTGAGACCACGAATCTTGTTTGTCACTCTGCAGCACTTGCATACAGTAGGAAAGCAATAAAATTTACTAAATTGCATTCAAAAATGTACAATAAATCTGTCTATGCTGAGCAACTGATATTTGCTGATTCTCAGATGAGGTTAGTGGACTTCACTTGAAGTATGTATGGCCCAGCATTCTCTGGGATAATCTGGAACCAAGAAATTACCTGGAACTAAGAAAGTCCTTTACCTCACCAATGGCAAGGATGGAAAAGGAAAAAAATTCAAAATCACTGCCACCAAAGCATGCATCAGAGAAATCAAGTTTTTTTTGTTTGTTTGTTTTTGGTTTGTTTTTTTTGTTTTGTTTTTGTTTTTGTTTTTGTTTTTTACTATCTAAGACGTAAAGCTGAAGACAAACAAAAGAATCAAGCACCTCACTTTTTTTTTTTTTTTTTTTTTTAGATGGAAATTTGCTCTTCTCGCTCAGGCTGGAGTGCAATGGTGTGATCTCAGCTCACTGCAACCTCTGCCTCCCAGGTCCAATTGTTTCTCCTGCCTCTGCCTCCCAAGTAGCTGGGATTACAGGTGCCTGAAACCATACCCAGCTAATTTTTGTATTTTTAGTAGAGACAGAGTTTCACCATGTTGGCCAGGCTGGTCTCGAACTCCTGACCTCAGGTGATCCACCTGCTTCAGCCTCCCAAAGTGCTGGGATTACAGGCGTGAGCCACCACACTTGGCCCCCACATCTCATTTCTTAATTCAGGGAATTTTCACTCTCAAGGCTACTGAAAAGTACCAATTCAGAGGACTATCCCTACTAAAAACTGGTGCTGCTATTCAGCACTGCCAATATGAGAAGAAAGCTTGATAAAAAAAAATGTCTAGGGCATTGCAGGGCTTGTGAAAAAGAGCTATTCCTTGCCTCATCTTAGGGAACTTCTCTTGCCCCTTAACTGAGAACAAATCACATTATAAAGTTTGAGGGTATCAGCAAGATGGAGAGGCTGATATTTCATTCTGGGCTGGAACTACACAGGAGTTGAGAAGATGAAGAGCTACAGTCTCCCCAGAACTGACACAGCAAGGTAAGAGGGCAATGTAGGAGAAGTGAAGAGTGATGCCACCTCCTGGGAGTCAGCAGGAAGATGCAGCCAAATCTTCTAAGACGTCACCAATGACTAAGGAAGATGAATCTTCTAAGACATCACCAATGACTTACTCCTCTGGATTAAGAGTTCCTCATCTGCAAGGCATGTTTAGCAACTAACCATGTACTTGGAGTTCACAAACAATGAGTGAGAGTAACCATCATGACCATCCAAGGGCAAGACTGCAACATGGCTCAGTCATGAAGAAAGTTTCCATTTTCCTTTTCTTTTTTTTTTTCTTTCCCTTGTCCCAACATCTAAGAAATTACTTGCAGGAAGAACTGTGTAGAACTCTCTGAGAGCCAGTCCACACAACACGGATCCTCACTACAAGACAATAAAGCCCCAGTATTGGTGGAGAAGAGAAGAATTAGTTTGAATATAATATGAGATGAAAGTTTTAAGTTGAAAGTACTGGATCTCAGAAACCAATATAAACCCATTTGAATAACTAACAGCAATAGAAGTTATACAACCAAGCCAAGCTATCATTAAGTGAGCCACTATCTGGGATGAAAAGTGAACTCAACATGACATGGGGGCAGAGATAAAGAAAATAAATTTTTTCAACTTTATATATCCAACAAAATGCAGTTTGTCAATAAATTGGTTACATATATTGAAGCATTATATATATAAATGAAACCCAAAAAGATTCTAAGTTTAAACTTCCCCTAGTTTCTCCCCACCTACCTGGTTTGTAAGCCAAAATTGACTAGGGAGAAAAATTGGGTTCCTAAAACTCCTACACTGATCACAGCCTTCTCCATGACTAATTTCACATAAAACTTGTCATCTCATCCTGCTCCAAGCCATGCAAGTTTTGTGCTTTTGACTCACCTTTCCATCTACAACTTCGTTTAGCTCTTAGACTCAACATTTGGCACAACTTCCCTGGACGTGACCTTTTGATTCTCCCTTCAAATATGATTCACATTTTCCTTCCAGTTCCAGAGCCTTCAATCATCCTGGGTCAATGTCTCACCTGATTTAACTTAACATCTGGGCTTGCAGGCTTCAGTGCCACTCCAGGCTGCCAAAGTTCCCATTTGTGTTTTTTATCTAGACTAGGCCTAAGGAGTCATACCATGCAAGAACATAAAGAGGGCTATTGCACCAGGGAGACAGTCTTTTTTTTTTCTTAGATCCTAAGTTAGTAAGTTTGATGTTGTCTCCAACCAGTGCGCAGATCATCCCATATCTAAGGAGTCATTGCCTGGAAAGTATCAGACAGGGTTAGCCTCATTAGCACCAAGTACCATCCAGCATTGAGATAGTTAACCAGAAACATGTTCTAGCAGAAACCTAAGGTTTCATAGATAAACAAAAAGCCACTTAAAATGAGGATATGTGGATGGGGACTTATAACAAAGTACTATAGATTTTAATTTTAACTAAACCAAATAGAAATGTAAATTTATTTACCAGTCTTATAATAATAAGGCCACAGTTTTCTTCTTTGACTCTTCTGGTCAGAGTTCCACTTAGTTCTTACTGTATAAACAATACACTTTTAAGCATCACCCATGATCTCTGGTTTTTGTTTCTTTAAAGTGAAGCCAGAACTTCAAGTCATTTATAAAGAAAGCTGTGTGGAAAAAAAAAGAAAAAGAAAAAGAAAAAAAAGCTAAGTGCAGAATTCTAGATTTTTTGATTTTTTTGTCAACATTTTTATAGTGGTCTCATAACTATAAAATCAACAGCAGCTTTGTAAAGTAATCCATCTTTACTGAGTCATTCAAAAATATTTCAAGTTTGTTTTCAAATAAACAGCAAACATCTTTTCACAATCATATTCTATTGCTTTATATACAAGCAAATTAAATTTTACAACTATAATTTCAAGTACAACTAGAATAAACAGGTTTTGGAATAAACTCTACTGGCTCTCTCAGTAAGCATACAATGTTTTTCTGAGCAGAATTATACAGGCTTACTAGAAAGTAGCCTGCTAGTTATAAGTACTTGCTCTGCTAAGGACATTAGTTAAAATGTCTTAGAGGGAATGAAAAACATTCATTTATCTAGCAAGTCAATTAAACAGATGCATGTTAAAAAAGCTTCTGCTATACACAATAATATTAATAATGATCATTTATAACATGCTTTATTGTTTACAGCATGCTATCACACACATTACCAGGCACACACAAAACACTCTTTGTAAATCCCCTTTTTCCCAAATGTTTACTAAATGTAATAAACTAAAATTAAATCAAATGATGAATAGTTATTTTTATATTTATTTCTCATTCTTTTTACTTCACTTTAATTGCAGTGTCTTTAATAGCTTTGATCGTTCTCCAATTTCCTGAAATCATCCCCATTTCAACAACTGAGACAATTCAAGGTTTCTACTAAATATAAAAAATGAGAAACATTGACATTGAAAAATAAATAAGTCAGTGAAAGTGATGATATGTTAAGAATTAAGAAAATTCTATGGAATTGTGTATATAACTTCTTTAAATCAGTATAAAACTTCATGAAAGATGAATTCCATATTAAACTTTGAGTAAAATAATGGTCATTAGAATTGGACTTTTAAGAATGGATATAATTTTAATAACTGAGGAAATGAGTGGGTAAGGAAAGGAATTTCCTCCAAAGTGAATGGCAGGAAGAGAATACAGGAAGGTATAGAGTGTGTTTTAAAGTGGAGAGTATACAAAAGAATACTAGCAAACCAAACCCAGTAGCACATCAAAAAGTTACTCCACCAACATCGAGTAGGCTTTATCCCTGGAATGCAAGGTTGGTTCAACATACACAAATCAATAAATGCAATTCACCACATAAACAGAACTAAAAACAAAAACCATATGATCATCCCAATAGACCTAGAAAAGGCTTTCAATAAAATTCAACATCCCTTCATATTAAAAACCCTCAACAAGCTAGGCATTAAAGAAGCATACTTCAAAATAGTAAGAGCCATCTATGAAAAACCCACAACCAGCATCATACTGGGTGGGCAAAAGCTGGAAGCATTCCCCCTGAAAACTGGAACAAACCAAGCAGGTTCTCTCTCACCACTCCTACTCAGCATAATACTGAAAGTCCTAGCCAGAGCAATTAATCCAGGGAAATAAATAAAAGGCATCCAAAAAGGAAGAGAGGAAGTCAAACTATCCCTATTTGCAGATGATATGATTCTCTACCTAGAAAACCTCACAGTCTCTGCCCAAAAGCTCCTTGATCTGATAAACAACTTTAGTAAAGTTTCAGAATACAAAATCAATGTACAAAAAGCAGTAGTATTTCTATACACCAACAATATCCAAGCTAAAGGCTAAATCAAGAACCTAATTTTCTTCACAATAGCCACAAAAAGAATAAAATGCCTAGGAATACAGATAGCCAAGGAGGTAAAAGATCTCTATAAGGAGAATTATAAAACACTGCTCAAAGAAATCAGAGATTACACAAACAATGGAAAAACATTCCATGTTCATAGATAGGAAGAATCAATATTGTTAAAACTGGCCATACTGCCCAAAGCAATTTACAGATTCAATGCTATTCCTATCAAACTACCAATGACATTCTTCACATAATTAGAAAAAAACTCTTCTAAAATTCAGATGAAACCAAAAAAGACCCTGAATGGCCAAGGCAATCCTAAGCAAAAAGAACGAAGCTGGAGACATCACATTACTTGACTTCAAACTATATTATAAGGCTACAGTACCCAAAACAGCATGGTACTGGTACACACACACACACACACACACACACACACCAATGGAACAGAATAGAGAGCTGAGAAATAATGCTGCCCATCTATGACCCTCTGATCTCAGACAAAATCAACAAAAAACTAGCAATGGGGAAAGGGCTCCTTATTCAATAAATGTTCCTGGGATAACTGGCTAGCCATCTGCAGAAGATTGAAACTGGATGCCTTCCTTATACCATATATAAAAATTGACTCAAGATGGATTAAAGGGTTAAATGTAAAACCTAAAACTATAAAAACCCTGGACAATAACCTAGGAAATGCCATTCTGGCCATAAGATCTGGCCAAGATCTCATGCCCAAGACACCAAAAACAATTGAAACAAAAACAAAATTGACAAACGGGATCTAATTAAACTTAAGACCTTCTGCCCAGCAAAAGAAACTATCAACAGAGTAAACAGACAACCCACGGAATGGGAGAAAATTTTTACAAACCATTCATCCAACAAAGGTCTAATATCTAGAATATATAAGGAACTTACAGATTTATAAGGAAAAAACATTCCTATTAAAAAGTGGGCAAAGGACATGAAGAAACACTTTTCTAAAGAAGGCATACACATGGCAAATAAGCATATGAAAAAATGTCCAACATCACTAATTATTAGAAAAATGCAAATCAAAACCACAATGAGATATGCGATCTCACACCAGCCAGAATGGTTATTATTAAAAAGTCAAAAATTAACAGATGATGGTAAGAGTGAAGAGAAAAAAGAACACTGAATACACTGCTGGTGGGAATGTAAATTAGTTCAGCCATTGCAGAAAGCAGTTTGGTGATTTCTCAAAGAACTTAAAACACAATTACCATTTAACCTAACAGTCCCATTTTTGGGTTCATACCCAAAGAAATATAAATCATTCTACAGTAAAGCCATATGCATTCGTATGTTCATCACAGCACTATTTACAACAGCAAAGACATGGAAACATCCTTAATGCCCATCAATGATGGACTGGATAAAGCAAATATGGTTCATATAAACCATAGAATACTGTGCAGCCATAAAAAAGAATAAGGTTATGTCCTTTGCAGCAACATCAGTGGAGCTGGAGGTCATTATTAGGCAAACTAACACAGGAACAGAAAACCTAATACCACATGTTCTCATTTAGAAGTGGGAGCTAAACATTGAGTACATATGGACACAAAGAAGGCAACAACAGACACCAGTGCCTACTTGAGGGTGGAGGGTGGGAGGAGGGTGAGGATGGAAAAACTACCTACCAAGTACTATGCTGATTGCCCAGGTGACAAAATAATGTGTACACCAAACCCTCATAACATGCAATTTATTTACTCATATAACAAACCTGCACATGTACCCCTAAACCTAAAATAAAAGTGAAAAAAAAAGAGAGGAGGAAAATAAAATAAAATAAAATAAAATAAAATAAAGTAAAATAAAATAAAATAAAATGGAGAGTATATGCTGGGGCAGTAAGAGGAAACTCCTAAGCACTGATTCAGAAACTTGCCTTAGAGCAAAACTCCAGCAGTCCCAGAGTGAGTCAGTGAGACCCAAAAGGCCCATTCCTGAGAGACAGATGAGTAACTCTCTCCAGAAGCCACCAACGTGGATATTACTGAGTTTAGATTTTCTGAAGCAAACTGAAAGAGATTTATCTTTTCTGGGTCTGGTGGTTTTAAGTTTTTGAAACCATAGCCTCAAAGACAGGAAAACAGAATCGTCAGTCAGAGGGGGCCACCCATGCAAAAGCATGAAGCCTCCAGCCAGGCCATTTATTCTGGTCATGTCTTTGGGCACAAGACAATTGTTTGGGATGAAAACTTGGGATTCTACAGCAAGTGTAATATAATATAGACATTATTGTGAAGGAAAGTTTGCTTTTCTAATGATCAGGTTTTCCAATAATCAAAGGGGTGATGTGACCAAGCAGTATAATATGGGGTTCCTTTTGGCAAAATTTCTCAGCGGACTATGTAGATGAAATGTTTTTCTCTTCATAGGATATTTTAGAATTTAGTTTACTATAAAATATGAACTCTAAAGTTAATAAACAGGGTGGCACTTGGTGCCAAGGATTAAATATTTACTGGTAAAACATACAGTGATGAAAAGGATTTTCAAACAGGCAATAAATCATATGGTCTGAGTTCTGTATTAAATATTATTTTTACCAGGAAAAAAAATAAAATTTAGCCCAGGAAAAAAATTAACCCATTGTTGTGGCTCCCTGGGGCTGAACTTACCAAGAATCAGTAAATATTCCTTTGAAAAACCAGGTAAATAGCAAGATTTTATTTAATCTTTGAAACGATTCATTTCTTTAGTGAAATAAAGAATGCGAACATCCCATCCTTCAGGCAGCTATGGTTGATTCTTCCTTCCACAGGCCTCTCCCATCCAGCCTTTCCTATTTTACCCACCTGGTCTACCTTTAAGAATCCAATTGCACAACGGTTAAGAGCACATGTCCTACCGCAAGTCTGTCTGGGTTCAAATTCTGATTGCCAATTCCTAGCTGTTACTTAACCTTTCTGTTCTTCAATTCACTTATCCACAAAAGCAATATATTAATAGTACTACCCTATAAGCTTCTGTAAGAATTAAATGATTAAATGAGTTAATATGTACACAAAAGCACTTAGAACAGTCTAGAAAACAGTAAATTATATTATTATCCTTTATCCTCCTTTTTGATTATCCAAATATTTTCCATCTTTCAAAACCCAGTTTAATTCCTTAATGAGCTTTCTTTGGCCAGAGCAAACCTTCCCTAAATATGCATATCCTTTTAGGCCTGCACCTATCTTTTTTGATACCTAATTGCATCTTATGCAGTATCTCAAATTGTTTTATGATTTTCCTAACAGATCAATCTCCTAAATAGAGGACAAGGAATAACTTTTTAAAAATTTCTTTCATCTGGATATGCCTTTAGGAAAAGGATGACATGAATAGTAGCATCCACAAATTTCGCATTTATGGAAAACATACTATGCGTATTCTGCAGAAAACTGAGCACACAGTTTTCCCCCATCCTCCAACTTGAATAGTGAGAGAGGTGTGTGCAAGGTGTAAATCATGTTTCCTGTGTGTTGACTGACACTTGGCCCGAATAGATCTGCTCTTGATAAACCATTATTTAAGATCGATAGGTGGATGGGTGGTTGGATGGATGAATGGATTAACATAGGACCTGAGGGGAAAAAAATCGCAAAGAACAAAAGAGAAGAGTTTGCCTCTGGAAATGATTTACTATGGAAAGCAGGAGTACATTTTAGAAAATATCTGCTTCACATTATCTGTAAGGCACAGGAAAAGACTATGAAAAAAGAATGAGTTGAGATAAAAACCCAACAGGCAAGATGTTGGTTAGGAATATTGAGTCAAGACATTCATTGTAGTTGGAAAGCGGAGGAAAAAAGACGGCCACAGAGGCACAGAGAGAGAAACAGAGAGAGGAGGACAGAGAAGGAGAGAGAAACTGATACTGTAATACTGCTCCGCGTTGTAATTCTATTTCCTTTAAACGCAGCATTCATGGAGAGCTGCTAAGTGCTTTTCTGCAGCCTGAGACTTGTGTTCCTAATTAGACTTATTTATGCACAACATTAAGAACATGCAACTGGTGGAGACAATAGAAAGAAATGGGGGAGCAATCGAAGGTCAGTGCTTTGCCTGGGTTAATAGAGATAATAGTGGCTGAGTGCTGTGTTCTCCACTTTCTTTATCATCCTGAAGACAAAAAACCCTACTCAGCATAATATAAACTCATAAGTCATGATCAAGATCATTTGAGACATATCCCTGCTTCAGGATAGGGAGGCATTCTTTCAAATCATGTCCAAAATGATTTTAAAATAGGTCCCCAGAGGGGTAGATTCTAGAGTTATAAATAGAAACTGCAAATGGAATTATTCCGCCAATCATATTTCTACCTGAAATCCTATATACTATGATGGGGATTCCCAATGAGTGAAAGTAAGGTACGGATTGGTGAGAAGATCTCATGTGAAACTCAGTGCATGGAAAGTTGGAAGGCCTGAATTTTAGTTCCATCCTTTTCTGTTAATTTCTTCAGCAATTCTACCCCAGTCACCAAATTTCTGAGGCTTGTTTTCTGGAGCATGAAAAGAACAAGCACAAGCCTTAGGTCCCAAAACAAAAATGTGAACCACTAACCATTCACCAGGACTTTATAAGGTACAAAGCACTGTGATATACATTATTCCTTCTATAGGCAACAGATTTGAATGATAAATACTTAAAAGATAAGTTTTTAAATTAACTATGGGATTTCAAGTGAGGATAGAAATTATGCAAATACGCTAGTTTGCTTCCTTAGCACCACTTCCCACAGCCCCATCTAAATCCTCTTGCAAATTAAACCCCTATAAATGTTCAACCTTCTAACTCGATTTCAGAGTTTCCTGGTTTCCTTTATGCATTCTGCATAAATACCAACTTATTTCTGTTTGACCATATCAATACACATTGCAAACAGTTTTCGCTCAGAGATCATAACTCTGTGGTCTCATAATAACAACTGAAGTCTACAGAGCCCGTGGCTGAAAACAATGATCATGATCATGATGATTAACACTATGTTGAAAATGGTAATAGTGATGGACTCCTACCATGAATCCAATGGAAGGTAGCTCTAAGGCTGCCTCTGTGGTCTGAGTTTCCAATCTTCCATGAGGTTCCACTTAAACACACAACAGATGCACAAAAAGCCTCAGCAATTGCCAAATTACATTATTTGAAATAGCAAGCCAAATCTGCAAGCCTTAGGCAAAAGTTTTCACAAAGCGCATTGGGGAGAATGCCAGCTTAGATGATGGTAGAAGTTTTGATTAGGAGTTTGCCCACATCTTAAATAAATAAATAGCAACCCTCCTTACCACCCAGAATGGTTTTTCTTTGAATGGAATTATTCCTCAGTGGAAAGACAAACACTGAAATTTGCAGCAGAGGTTTCTATGCCTTGAGATTAAACTATAAGAAATTAACCTGGAAAAGGAAGAGGTAGAGGAAGGAATAGCCCCATGTTGGACACTGCCTGTCCTCGGTCTACACACCCACAATTAACTCCTGCCATCCCCATGCTCTTCGCCCAGCCTGGGGTGGACCTCCTCCCATCACTTTGCCTCCTAGTAAATCCCTCATGGACCCTCAAAGGTCCCTTTTCTATGAAGCCTGTACCAGTGCCCTCATCATTGTCCTTCTGTCATAGCCTGTATATCTGACTCTATTATAGCTCATCTCAGGAGGCAAGGCCACTCACCCTGGAGTCAGGATTCCAGACTTCCAATCTAGGCTACCCCTTTCTTGGGCAGGTTGCTTAACCTCTGGGCCTCATCTGTAAAACTGGAATAATAATAACTGCCTTTTTAGGGTGTAGTAAAAAAAAATAGTCTGTGTCCAGGGCTTTATGCAGTACATAGGACAAAATCACCAAGCAATAAATTGTTTGCTTTTACCACATGTTTTTCATTTATTTATTTGGGGATATTTTGTCATCTGTGTATCCCCAGCATCTAACATGGTACCCAGCACAGTGCAGACATTTAAAATATTTTTTGTCATTTAACAAATGAATGAATTTGTACAGTGCTTCATACTTTTAAAAGAATTTCCACATTTATGGTCTCATGGGCTCCTCATACTAACCCTCAGAGAGAGGTAAAGCAAGCCCAGGACCCCTTCCTTGGAGGAAATGCTGTCCTCTAGCTCCACGGACATCTGCTGGGCTGCCAATCATGAGACCCCTTTCTCCTGAGTGCAAGGTAGAGCACATGACCAGACTAAGCCAAATAAATGATTTCTGGCAAGGTTGCACTTTGAAGAAAAAAACCAAGGGACTAAAACCTGCTGGAGCTACTTTAGTCAATAGTAGCATTGCTGGAAAATTTTACCAACTGCTGGTACTGAAATTCCAGGAGCTGCCTTATCCAGCCCTTCCTGAGGTCTGGTTGTTGAGTGCCTCCTCTGAGTCTGAATAACACTAGATCCTTCCAGCGAATGTCTTTATAAACCCAAGATCACTTTCTAATGCTTAGAAGCACAGAATCCTAAAAATAAAATTAATCTCTCTGACTTACCATAAGAAAACTAAAATTCTATGTAGAGCTGAAATCATTCATGTAAAGTCCAAAACATACAGAATTTAGTGATGTATTTTTTAGGAACACATATATAGGTAATAAAATTATAACAAAAACATGGGAGATGAAAAATACAAAAGGCATTGGAGAGTGCTTATATTTAGGAACAAGGAAACAGAAAATGATCAGGAGAATCAGATAAAAGTCATGGAAGATTCTTGTAATGTTCCCTTAAGCTAGAAGATGAGGTAAAATGTGATGTGTTGTATTAATCTTGTATGCATACATGTGTGTGCATGAATATATTAATATATTTCATGTATAGAATATCTCACAATGAAATTATTTTTTTCATCAATGAAATCTAAGGCCCACGGAGGGGTTAAATGATTTTTAAAAAGCAGAGTGGCAAATCATGGCTAGAACTCAGGCTTCCAGTGGTTTCTCCACTGTGTCCTAATTTATTGTAACTATGAGCTGCTACTCCCATCGTATGGAAAATGGGAAATAGCATCTGGGACCTTTTCAACTGAATTTAGAAGGAAAAGTTGCTGTGGATTAATAGCTGACCTATAGTATTAGCCTTAAAATGGGCTTTCCATTCCTTGAGACAATCAGACTCTTGGAAAAAACCTGAGACCACTTGGTTGAACTCCAGGGCAATGCCCTCTCTCTCATTGACAGTGGGCCTGCAGTGAGTGGGCACCTCCATGCCCATGAGGCTTCTTCAGCTATACTGCTGACCACCAGATATGTGTACATCAGCTCTGGCTGTTCCTCAAATCAATGAGCTGCATATCAGTGGTTTCCTCCCTATATCTGCTGTCCAAGTGCCTGGACATGAATAGGAAGCGCTGTCAAGAGCATTGTCTATTCCCTTTGTGTGGAGCAAGACTAGACCATCTACCAATCCCTGCCCCTGCCTTTGTCAGTGGAGACAAAAACCCAGACTCAACACTGCAGCCAGTGTCTGAGGTCACCAGAGTCCCTGACTTCTTCTTCCTGAGTTTGGACCTTCATCCTAGTTTCCTGGCATTCGCTCAAGTTTCTAATTTAAAAACTTGAATTCTCACCTGACAGAAGAGCCACAATTCAGAAACCTTGAAATGATCTTTGATCAGCTCCATCAGACGTGCTAACTTGCACATAATTTTGCCTCAGACCTCTCGGACTTGTCCCATTGGGCCTGAGCTGATGCTCCCATCAGCCTTAGAAGGAGCCCTTTTTTCTCCAGAGTTTCCCAGTCTCCAAGTACTTGGTACTTATTGAGTTTTTGGTCCCCTGTTAAACATGTACAAATGCAACTAATTCTATAATCTGGCCTACATTTCCCTATTTTCTTGACTACAATATCAAAATAGATTTATCCCAAACATTCCCTAAGTTCCAGATTTGTGTTGTCTAACAATTTTCCTAATTTACCAGTCAAATAACTATTAAAATGATAGCAGCTCGCAGCTACATTAATTGCTCCCAGTGAACCCATTCTTGGTCCCAGTGCCAGGAACTTCTTTTTTGATTATTTGAGAATCACACATTTAATAATCTGTTTTAAAGTGTCCTAGATGTCAATGCCAAATTTACTATCTTATCATTTGCAGACTGTTCCCCTTTATGAAAACAGGACAATATTGTCTATTGCTAATATTTCCCCAAGACTTCCTAATTCCTTAATGCTGTTTTAGTCTTCAGATTATTGTTTTCAGCTGTAATTTTTCTTGGTATTTTAGGATGTAACTAGTCTGAAGTGAGACATTGTAAATAGCCAGGGGCTTACTTCCAATTCCTCACTTGTGTTTTAATTCTCTATAAATGATGTTATTATTATAAAGTCATATAATACAGTAGACATGGCATCAAACTGAGCATCACCACACCTGAGTTCTAGGTCTATCTCTGCCATTCATAACTGTAGGCATCTATCTTAATCTCTGTTAGTCTGATTTTCAGTATCAATTAAATTTGAACAATACCACCTGTTCTGCTTACTTTGTGGGGTTGTTGAATGGTTCAAATGAGATGATTTATGCAGCAAGGTTTTGTAAACTACAAAGCGTTACACAAACAGAAAGCATTACTATCCCCCACTTTCTGGGCAATAGGCCATTTCCCTTGATGCAGAAGATAGAAACTTGTGTTGGACGCAGCACCTTTCATGTGGCCAAGCCCTAATGAGCACAGGCTCTCTCTTACTCTTGCCAGGTTCTCAATTTTTGTCCTGAACCTTTTTGTGTTTGACCCATCTCAGTCTACTCTCTGACCTACTGCTGATCTCCTGGCGCCCTAACCCCTAGACATATTTCCTGTCTGTGGTCTAAAATTCTCCCCCAACAGCTGATATTCGATATTGAGTTCAGTGTTGCCATCTTTGAAGGATGAGAGTGGCAGCAACTTTGGCTCTTCTGGTACTTCTTATGTGACAGGAGATGGGCCGGCAGACCCAAGGCTCAGGTCAAGGCACACAGTCAAACAACAAGCTCCAGCTTTGGTCATTTTATTGACCAAAAGGGCCTGTGCCCGTTTGTTGTCCTTACCCAGGACACATTTTAAAAAGGACTTTCTATTACCCAGTAAGTCACAATGACAAAGTCCAAAAGCAAAGATTCAGTACAATTCATGCTGAGAATGGCTATTAGCTTTCTCTAGCTATATTATTTTATCTATTTATGGTGAAGGAATTCCCATGAAGCCAAATCGCCAGCCAATGTTTTTTTTGTTTGTTTGTTTTTGAGACGGAGTCTCGTTCAGTCGCCCAGGCTGGAGTGCAGTGGCCGGATCTCAGCTCAAAGCAAGCTCCGCCTCCCGGGTTCACGCCATTCTCCTGCCTCAGCCTCCCAAGTGGCTGGGACTACAGGCGCCCGCCGCCACGCCAGGCTAATTTTTTTGCATTTTTAGTAGAGACGGGGTTTCACCGTGTTAGCCAGGATGGTCTTGATCTCCTGACCTCGTGATCCACTCTTCTCGGCCTCCCAAAGTACCAGCCAATGTTTTTAAAACTTGAGCTACTATTTTTCTCTATGAAAACTAACTGAAGGTAAAGAAACAAGCCTCATTCCCTTCCCATGCCTAGGGCAAATATTTCACTGGCAATTGGAAAGTGGTCTCTTCACCTGGTGCCAAACACGCTCCCAGAACCTTCTTTGGCTTCAAAGGGCTTTACGTCATTTCCGCTGGAACCCACAAAAGGGTTGAGAAGCAGTGGTCAAGTCGCAGGAAGCTGAGGGGGCTCAAGGGAGTATAAGATCACAAAATTACAAATGGGTGGGAAAGATGGAGTATGTGTGTGCATATATATAAATTATCTTAATAAAAGGTAGAATGAAGACTCAGGGAAGCTCGCTCTGGTTCCTAACTAATTTGGTTCTGGAAGCCCTATTCATTGGTTGGGCTCCATCAGATAAATGAGAAAAGCAAAGGACCCCTGGACAAGCCAAGGCAGAGGCAGACTCCTCTGCTCAGACAAGCCTTCCCACATGCGGCCTCAGGGCCTGCGAACTAGAGTTGACTTCTCCAAGGATCCTGTTACAGTACCAGCCCTCCAGCTGTCTGCAGCTGTGTGCCTTCCAGCCCCTCACAGCTGGCTTTTCAAATAGAAATGGCCTCTCTAAGACAGTTTACCAGAAAACATTGTTTCAATCGCGCAGTGTGTTAAAACATGATCCTAAAAGCAGCGATTACATGAAATGAATTGCAATATTAAATATGAAGGTGCATTTGGCCCAATGCATCACATGTGGTAGGTATTCGGTTGAGCAGCAGATTTTTTTCTTCATTTCTTCATCTCCTCTACTTTTTATTCACACTGAATTGCAGACGGGTTGGAATACTGTAAAAGCATTTTCCCTGGGGAGCTCTGGACATTTCATAGGTGTGCTCATTTGTGTTTGCATGGTGTATACATATGTGGGTTCCTGAGTTTGTGGAGCGGGTACAGTGCATCTGCAGTTATGTGTGTGCATATATAAAGCATGCCTCAAAGTGTTTTTTTTTTTTAATATCAATCATATGTATTCCAAATGCGTAGTTCACGACCATGTAGGAGGGGAAAGGGCTTAAAGGGCTTTTCCTGGTGAAAACAGCCTGGGAGTTGAGTTTCATGCTTTTATGGGGTAGATTGGGTTGGGTTCAAGATAATAACTGAATTAGAAGGAAGTCATGGAGCAAACAATAGTTCACGCTGTATCCTATTTTCATTTAAATCAGAGGCTGTTGCTTTCATCTGTTCTTATTGACACAGTTCAACTATTGACTTCTTGTTGCTTTGAGTATGAAGCTCACAAGCCCAGGAAATCTTACTGCATAAACAAATGGCGGTGGGGGGGAGGGGGTGCGGGAGAGGGAGGTGTTGTTTTAAAAAATGTTTTAAAGGCTATACACCTCCAACTTGTCCATTTTTGAAAGTTGAGTTCTTACGTTCATGTCTAAGTTAGGCTGTTTGTTCTGAACACAGTAATTTTAACAGACAATGATGGATAATTTGTAAATATGCATTTGTATTAGTTCTTTCTACTTCTTTTTCCCATTTACTTATCCTCCAGGAACTCAAACTATGGTTTATTTATGGTTCATTCACCTTTCCTTTCTCTTTTTTCTTCCCTTTGTTTTCTTCCTACCTTCCTTTCTTCCTTTCTTCTTTCCTCCTTCCTTCCTTCCTCTTCCTTCCTGCCTCATTCTCACTCTTTCGTTTCCTGAACACTGGCTTTTGATTCATGATGCAGCCTCCCTTTTGCCAGATCACATAAATCAAGCAGTTTCTTTTCTATTTTTTTGTAAAACACCTTCTTCCAAACTGTGTTTTCCTTCCGATTTAACTCTTCAAAAGTAGCCGGTCTCAGGGCGACTGAGAAACCTAGGTATGAGGGAAGAGAATGACAAAAGATGGTTTGGCAAAGTCACAGTTCCCCCACCCCACCCCAACAATGAATCTCACCAAAGCCCTTTTCAGATCTGGAATTATTTTCATGCAGCTGAAGAAGATCAAGTTGTTGAGTTGCTCCTTCCGGCTTCCTTGTTTCTCTCCCCTCTCACTGCCCTCCCCAGCCCACCTGTCTTCCTCACTGAGTAGAGAAACAGAACTCAGCAAATTAAAAGGAGGAAGTGGATAACGTAGGAAGAGCTGAAAACCCAAGGGAAAACAATAAAACATTTTGAAGTTTTGGGGTCAGATACAGAATCCAGAATAAGGTGGTTAGTATTTTTCCTACATTGCAAACCCTTTGTCTTTCAAAGCTACTCTGGCTGGCCTGCTCTCAGGCTGTGAATTCTGTTATCCCTGGTAGAGCCCCAGCCTCAGCGGATTCCACCTACATTCCTTCACTGCCCCACTTGGGAGGGGGGGTCACGGGGGACTCAGGGGAGGGGGAAGAAGGGCAGACCCTGGGGATTGTCAGACATACAACACTGCTCTGCACCACAGCTAGGATTTTAGCCTATTTGTTTTGAAGTTCGCCCAAAGTCGCAGAGTTGAAATGCCTGAATTCAATACCACTTCCCCTCACCACACACTCAGCCAAATGTCCTTGGCTTTTCAATAGTCCTAACCTCTTGGCACTATTGAGTCTTGATGTTTTGCATTCTCATTTCTTAGATTTTTAACCCCCAAATTTCCCTTCTCTTGGTTAAGCTTCATAAATCACTCAAATGTCTTACTGCCTGGGAAGAAATCTTTCTTTCCTTCCCTGCTTCCATCCTTCCTTCTATCCTTTCATGCTTTCTTCCCTCCTTCCTCCTTTCCTGTCTCCCATCATTTTTGCTTTCTTTCTTTATCTCACTTTTTCAGAAGGGGAAAGGGAAAGCAGTGGAGGAAGCCTTGGAACCCTCCCTGGAATGTGGCATCACAGGGATGGAGCCAATGTGGAGTGGTGGGAAATGGAGAGGTGTAAACATGATGCTTAGCCAGTCTGCCCAGAGAACAGAATTCTCTTTTTCATCTCCCCAGTTCCTTTTTGCTATATTTGTTGAAGTAGCTTCAGAAAGCTAAAATCTAATCCTTGTCCTTAGGATTGTCCCAGCCTTTGGCATTGAACACAGTCAAGTGTTGCCCTTGAGTAGCAAAAAGGGCTTATTGTCCATTTGTTCCTTTGTGCTCTTATAAATGCTTTTCTAGAGACCTTCTTCTGCTGCTGGCCATGCCTACCATGGCCAAATTCTTTAGTTTACTTCCAGCTAGGACTGGTGTTAATTTTTAGAATTTAGGTGTTTTTCATAGCTTTGCCTTCGTTTTTTAACCATGTGGGTCTTTAACCCTAGAAATCCCAGAAGACTTGCCAAAGTTCACAATTTTTTTGATGGGCACAGCAGCAGAAAGCACACATGCATCCTACTTGCACTCACATACAGGCTGCATCTCAAGATAGTGGAGCAATTATTCTACGTTAACTACCAAGTGTAATTGTCATGGTTTTAATGTCCCATCCAAAACTCCGTTGAAATGTAGTTGCCACTGTGACAGTATTAAAAAGTGGGACCTCTAAGAGGTGATTAAATCATGAGGGCTTCACCCTTATAAACAGCTTAATGCCATTATCTCAAGAGTTCAGTCCCCTTTTTTCTCTCTGTCTCAACATGCTCACTTCCATCTTCTGCCTTCTGCCATACTATGATGCAGCATGAAGGCCCTCGCAAGATGCTAGTGCCATGCTCTTGGACTTCCCAGCCTCTAGAACCACACAACAAATACATTGTTATTCATTTTAAATTACTCAATTTGTGGTATTCTGTTCTAGCAGCAGAAAATGAACTCAGACATTTCTTGTATACATAAAATATTTTTCATAAAACTGACCAGTTGTCAAATCATAGAATTGATCCATTAGTTTTGTTGGGTTTGTTTTTGTTTATTTTTGTCATCATAAAGCTAAAGATGAGTCAGAAATGCCAAGTTACTATTTCTGGATCTCTACAGTTCTTCAGCAAGAAGCTATTTTGCAGAGTTCTTTTGCAACTAGCTTGTTATGCTATCCTTCATGCACATTCTCCATAGTGATTATGGTTACATTTATTGAGTACTTGCTGTGTATCAAGCAATGTGCTAAGGGCTTTACACACCAAGAGACAATCAAGGTATGTTGTATTATGATTCCTTCCAAATGTACCACTGTTAGAGGCCCAGAAACCACTTCCAGCCTAGACAGAGTAGTGGTGGTCCTGCGAGAAGCTAACTTTGAACTTTGTGGTGCTTCACTTTAGATCTCAGTGCCACAATTGGGGACTAGGAACTCACAGCTATAAAAACATAAATACAAACATTCATTATCTTCTGTCTGCTAAAATGTTGACATTTTTGTCAACATGAGAGGCTCAAATAAACAACCACTCAACTCTAGGTGAGAAAGAAAGTACGTGAATGGTGTGGTATATTTGCAGGAAACATCAAGTCAAACAAGCCTTGAGAATTTACTTTGTTCCAAGACCCAGTATACTGGTTCCATATTCAATAATTTCTTATACGTAGAAACCCAGATTTCCCTGGCATTAAATCTATCTGTATTCTTGATGTTGCTTTCCCTTTTCATCCCCCACTTCATTAGTCAGAATAATATGGCCAAAGAAAATGCAGGATTAAGCCATTCTTTGGTGCTTCAGAGTCCAGTGGCATTCTTACTATTGTGGTCTCTAAGTTCCATCAGTTTATTGAAGTTTTTAGGGTATTCCTGAATGACATTATCAGATCTCTGCCTTTTGCTCAATTTCTAGCTCCAAACCAGAGGAAGCCTAGTTCTCTACGTCAGTTGACACTGATTTGTTTTATGCGACTATCAGAGCAGGTGTCAGAGAAGAGGCAAGTAGGCAAGGTAAAAAGAAACTTTATTAGCTAGCCAATGTGAAGGAAGAAAGGGTGAGGTTCACCGGTCTCTGGCGGTGGAGGCCGAGGAAGTTGCTCTGGCGTTCTGGGGCGAGGTTCCTAGGTCCGCATATGAGGAGGGGCCCAGGAAGTTCGCGCCACGTGCCTGCCGGGAGTGGCTTTTCTGTCTAAGGCTTGGGAGTGGGAGGGCAATAGGCGGGACACGGGCGTGTCGGGGGCGTTCCGTAGGTGCGGCCAGGTAAGTTTCGGTTTCCTCGATCGGACACCATGTTGTGCCTGCGCAGTTGGTATGTATTTTTCCCGGGCGTGGGCTGCATTTTCCTGTGCGCGGGTAAGTTGGTGATGAAGAACCTGGAAATGCGCCATCTTAGTCGTCTTTGTCCTCTCCCCCTGTCCAGACAGTCCAACCTTTTGTTGATTATAGTGAGTGGGGGCGTCATTGTCTGTCTGGCTGCTTCCTGCTGTTAAGGGGCGTAGTTAGGGCCCGTAGTTGGTATCTGGACGTAGGGATGTAGGAGCATCTGGTTGAAGGCGACGCGGGTGATTTCTTGGACCTTGGCTCGGAGAAATTTTATTAAAATGGGAGCAAAACATAAGGCAAGGCAGAGGATTAGTATGGGAATTAGGAATGGGAGCATCTGCTGTACTACGGGCAGCAGCCATACCGGTGGTCCGGGGGTGAAGGGGGCGTTAAATTGTTGAAGCTCTTTTTTGATCTTGTTAAATGTTTGGACGTTGGTGTCAACCAGGCCTGATTCATTTACGTAGTAGCAACACTCCTCTCCTAGGAAGAGGCATGTCCCTCCTTTTTCAGCAGTAAGAACATCTAATGCCTGTCTATTTTGTGCTGCTACCTGGGCCACTGAGGTGATTTGACGTTGTAAAGAGGCTAAGCTTTCAGCTGAAGCCTCTATGGCTGCCTGGACCTGAGTGGAGAGGGTCTGTGTGGATTGAATCGAGTGGGTGAGGGCCCCTGTTCCAAGTCCTGAGGCTACTAGGGACAATGCTAGGGAAACCCCGATAATGAAGGGAAGAAAAACGGCCCACTTTTGGATGTTATTGCTGGGGCTGAGCTGGGAAGCTAGTTCGGACAATTTTTCTTCGCTATATAGGGTTAAGCTAGGCGCTAAAGATACCGGAACGCAAAGGGATTGGGTGATGGGGGTATGGTTAAGAGTTTTAGATAGAGTTTGGTTACACTAAAAGTAGCCTCCAACGGGGGCTGTCTGGGTCCTGCTGGGAGCTTGAGTGCAATCACACCACGAAGAGTTTGGAGTAGAGTAGCAAAAAGGAAGGGTTTGACTCTGTGGATTATGGTATAATGGGACTTGAGGCAAGGATGTTGCTTGAGAGGAGCTGGTAGAGTCGGTGGTGATATTGAAAGCGGTTGGTAGCGGGACTGCCACTAAGGGAGCTTTTCCGAGTGCAGCACAAAGGAAGCAGTGGGAGAGGTTCCTTACTCCAGCAGCCTGGGTTAAGTTAAGTCCCTGGCGAATAAGTGTTAGCCATGAGAATGGGTCCTCATTGTTAGTGGGGGTTGGGGGTCTTAACAGCTTCTGTATTTTCCGTTCATGAGATTTTACAACTGAGGTTAAATTTTGTAGGGCCTGTACATGCTTAGGAAGATGTACTTGTTTACTCTTAGGGAGGGGTACTTGTTGCACGTATACTCTCTTTATTTGGAGGGTTGCGGCGGGATATGAGGACCAAGATGTTGCATATAGTCCACTTTTTACTCCCTGGGCCCACCGAGGGTCCTAGGGATCATTAATAATAAGACTATATGTTCCTGGCGAAGGGCTTTGAAACATATTCTTATGTTGGGATTGTGCATAGAAGTCATACAAAGGATGGATTTTGCAGTAATTGTATGGACACCTTAGGTTGGTTTCTTGCCAGTAGTTTTTACAATTATAAACATATGGCCGGGAGGCCTCCAGTGATGGAACTTAGGGAAAAGTTTAGGGAGAGGGCAGATTGACAGCCCTGGGTGGGGGACATTCTGCAGTGCCCTGCATGACTGAGTGTACCTGGTTGTCTGTAGACTAGGTTTCAGTTACAGAAAATTTTCATACAAAGTTAGGATTAGTAGGAGTAACTAGAGGGATTAGAGTGAACCATAATAATGGTGGCAAAAGTGTAGAGAGTAAGTTCAACATGGCTGAAACTACAGAGGGTACCTTGCCAAGTTAGGTCTTCTATAAGAGTTGAAAGCCGGGAATCCTGCTAATTAGGTGAGGGGTTGGGAGGGAGAGTGGATGAGGGTTTTATGAAGAAGAAGTTAGTTAGATTGAGGTGGAGGATGGTGAGGAAGCGGGAGAATACTAAGGCCTGTGGGGTGCAGCTTGTAGTCTGGTGGTGTAGCTTGTAGTTTGGTAAGGGCAAGGGAAGTATGGTTACCTACGATTGATGTGCCTCTATGGAGAGTTTGGTTAGTTGTTGCTTGATAAGTCCAGGTAATGTTGAGAGAATCTGCAACTGGGGGCACAAGGGCATCATGAAAAACAATGTTGGAGCCAGGGTGGGGATGAGAGGGTAGGTTAATAGACGCCCTAAGTTTGGTTAAGATGTTTTGTCCTCGGAGGGGGGTGAGGCAAGGGGGCATGATGAGGAAAGAGCCAGTGGGGCAAGAGGGCATGATAAGGAAAGAGTGGGCAAAACATGCATAGTCCAGGCAGCAATTTAACATTGGGGTCTGGTGAGGGTTAGACGGTTTACCGTCTACCTCAACTACTGAAATAGTGGATTGTTGGCTAGGTTCTCCATAGGTTGACAAAACAGAATAGGTAGCCTCCGTATTGATGAGAAAAGAAATTGGCTTACCTGCTATCTGTAGAGTTACCCTAGGCTTGGCGAGGGTGACTGGGGTCTCCGAGTGTGGGCACCGTCAGTCATTTTCCAGGTGTAGGAGCTGGAAGGAGCCTTCCGGCCTTTGAGGAGAGGCACCACGTTGAGGTGCAATGCCTGCCCTGCAGGCGGGGCAAGCAGACTTCCAATGTTTCTCCTGTTGGCAGGTTGGGCACGGCGTGGTAGGCGGGCGAGGATTTGGACACCTTTTTGCCCAGTGCCTAGTTGTGCCACACTTAAAGCATGGACCAAACGGAGTGGCCGGCTTGGCCTGGGGACACTGGTTTGCCCAGTGTCCTGGGTCTCCGCATTTATAGCAGGAGCCCTTAAGAGACTTATCTTTGGTTTTCCCTGCCGGCAAAGTGGGCAACACGGGTTGGAGGGCAGCCACTAAAGCTTGCGCCTGAAGCGCAGCCCTTCTTTTCTCCTTGTCTAGCTCTGCGGCCTCAGCTGCTTCCTCTCTGGAGTTAAAACTTTGAAGGCCAATTTTACTAAGTCCTGTATGGGAGTCTGAGGCCCATCTTCAACCTTTTTTAGCTTTTTTTCGAATATCTGAGGCTGACTGGGAAATAAAATAGGAGGCTAGGACAGTTGCCCTGGCTGGGGAAGTGGGGTCTAGCCAGGTAAATTGGGTCAGTGCCTCTGTAAGGCGATTTAGGAAGGAAGCCAGGTTCTCATCTGGGTGTTGGATAATTTCCTTTAATTTATCAAAATTGACCACTTTGTTAAAGGCTGCCTACATACCGGCTAAGAGACATTGAATCATAATGTCCTTCCTACGGCGGCCAGGCTGCTCCGGTTGGTAATCTCAATCTGGTTCTATGGACGGGACAGCCATCTCTCCTAACAGGATGGTGGCATCGGTTAAATGCCATTGATCTGCATGTTGCCTGGCGGCTGCGAGAATACACTCTCTTTCCTCTGGGTTAAGAGTGGAAGTAAGAATGACATGTAAGTCATGCCAGGTAAGGTCATATGCCTGGCCTAGGTATCAAAACTCTTTGGAATATTAGGTGGGGTTGGCTGAGAAGTCGCCAAGTCGTTCTTCAATTTTGGAAAGGTCAGCCAGGGAAAAGGGGACGTGGACTCTAACCACGCCTTCGGCTCCGGCAACTTCTCGGGGGGGTGGAGGGGGGCAACAAACTAGCAGGGGAGGTTGGAACAGACTGACCAGTAGGGTAGGTTAAGACAGGCTGGCTGGTAGAGGGGGTTGGGGCAGGCTGACTGGTAGAGGGCTGACTAGTGGGGGCCGCTACCGCGGTCTTGGAGCGAGTGTGGATGGAAATGGGAGAGGTAAGAGGAGTGGCTGAGGGAGGAGCGTCGAGAGGGGTGGTGGGAGGTGCACCACCGTCAGCCCCATCTAAAATGGAGGTGGAGTCCTCCTCTGATGTTGAGGTGGGGGCCGAGGGCCGGGTTTTGGCTAACAAGACCTGGGCCATCGAACACTGGGCACACAGGTCTGGGCGAGAACGCAAGTCTTAAAAGGAAAAAAATCTTTTGTATATAGTTAATTTTGGACTACTTGCCTAGGTGCCGGCAGAAACTGCCAAGATCAAGTAGAATATTGCAGTCTAGAGTGCCTTCAGGTGGCCACTGAGATTGTTTAATTTATATTGGGGCCATACCACAGTGGAGAGGAAAATCAGTCGCTTTCGTTTAAGATCTTGCTGTAATTGTAAAGTTTTGAGATTAGTTAGAAGACACCCTAAAGGGGTGTCTCTAGGTATTTTGGATTGGGGATTTCCCATTGCCTTTCTCTTGCCTATAGGCGGAAGCCGAACTCTACCTGGCTACAAAGCGTCCTTTGGAGCCACTAGAGATGGGGAGGCTCCTGGAGCCGGAATGGAGATTACCTCCAGGCGGACATCTCCGTCCTGGACGGGTCTCACACGGACTGGAATGGAGTTCCTTTGGGCAGACGTCTGTACCTTTGGGAACTCTTCTGTGGGTCACCTGGTGACCAAACAACCTTGGGCCTGCGCAGGACTTCTGGCCAAGGAGTATGAGAGGGAGGCAAGAGGTACTCACCCCTAGGAGACATGGAGGTGTGGAAAGCGATGTCTAGGTCCTGGTCCCTCCGCAGCGTGGAAGGAGGAGGCTCCTCGGACCTTGGGGGGCCCTGAGGAGGGGTCTCCTCCCGGGTTCGGCACCACCTGATTTGTTTTATGCGACCACCAGAGCAGGCGCCAGAGAAAAGGCAAGTAGGCAAGGTAAAAAGAAACTTTATTAGCTAGCCAATGTGAAGGAAGAAAGGGCAAGGTTCACCGGTCTCCGGTGGTGGAGGCCGAGGAAGACGCTCCGGCGTTCTTGGGTGAGGTTCCTAGGTCCGCATATGAGGCGGGGCCAAGGAAGTTCGCGCCGCACGCCTGCCGGGAGCGGCTTTTCTAAGGCTTGGGAGTGGGAGGGCAATAGGCGGGACACGGGCGTGTCGGGGGCGTTCCGTAGGTGCGGCCACGTAAGTTTCAGTTTCCTTGATCGGACACCATGTTGCGCCTGCACAGTTGGTCTGTATTTTTCCCGGGCGTGGGCTGCATTTTCCCGCGCGTGGGTAAGTTGGTGATGAAGAACCCGGAAATGCGCCATCTTAGTCGTCTTTGTCCTCTCCCCCCGTCCAGACAGACACCACTTGCTACAACCCACACCAGCTAATTAATTTTGTCTTACCCCTAGATGTAGAATTTGTTCATCCCAATCTGAGTAACTCTGGTTCCATCTATGTAGAGTCTACTCACTGCCAGAATTGAGTGATGAGAACCAGGAAGCGCAGAAAAAAGAGGAAAATCCTCTCCAGAAACACTCAGTTATACCAAGAAACACTTTTCCCAGCAAACAGTCGATACAGATAGGGCCTGTTAGTGAAGCAAGAGCCAGAGGACACAAAGGAAAGGAGAGATAAGGTGGTCTTAACACACAGGAAGCTTCAAGACTAAGAGGGAGGTATGGAGAGTCAGAATGCACATACAAAGACATAGAACACAAAGAAAACATGCTTTTAAATAAGTAAATTGCAAACTATATGCATAAGTTGTCTCTCTTCTGTCTACCCAGAGATGAAATCAGACCATGAGCTAAAGTTTGAAGCCAGGGAATTGGATGGACCAAGCAGCTGACTTTACTACCTTGGCATAACTTTTTGGACTCTTGAGTTTGAACAATCTATATTAATTTTTAACTGGGGAAAAAATAAGTGAAATACCATGCCCAAAGAACCAAGATGATAATTTCACAGGTCTCCTCTAGAGCATTCTTTGAATAAGGTCACAATGTTACAATGCTACATTTTCTAACCTCACCTACCCATCCTCCAGGGCCTTTTCTCCATGTTCACGTGGAATTGGTACCATCCTTCCTTCCAACTCTTCTGGGCCTCTGTGCTTGGGAAAGTTGACATTTGGTATGCAAAGTGATTCAGACCTACCTGATGAGTTGGTTCCTTTTCAATTCCAGTTGGGAACGTTGGGCCTGCCCCCATCTTTCTTCGTAGGCCTGCTTCCCTCCTCACCTAACCAATGGCACAGAGGGAGACATTTAAAGCAGGTCTCGAAATGGAATCTCAAGGAAAAGATGCTGACCTCAAAGAAAAGGCCATGAAAATGAGGACCAGAGATTGAAACAGAAACTATGATGCAAACTTACAAAAAAGAGGCTAAAAAGAAAGGCTAGAAGGGCTGGGCAAAGAAAAGCCCGAGAGTTTGAGAAAGAGAGGTTGAAGAAAGCAGAATAACAGTTTCTACTCTAACAGTGGTGGGTGAGTTTATTTCCACCAAAGCACGAATGTTATAGGAAAGGGGTCCCAATCCAGATCACCACAGAGGGTTCTTGGATCTCACGCAAGAAAGAATTCAGGGCGAGTCCATAGAGTAAAGTGAAAGCAAGTTTATTAAGAAAGTAAAGGAACAAAAGAATGGCTACTCCGTAGACAGAGCAGCCCCGAGGGCTGCTGGTTGCCTATTTTTATGGGTATTTCTTGATTATATGCTAAACAAGGGGTGGATTATTCATGCCTCCCCTTTTTAGATCATATAGGGTAACTTCCTGATGTTGCCATGGCATTTGTAAACTGGCATTTGGAGCTGGTGGGAGCGGAGCTGGTGGGAGTGCAGCAGTGAGGACGACCAGAGGTCGCTATCTTGGTTTTGGGGTGTTTTAGCTGGCTTCTTTACTGCAACCTGTTTTATCAGCAAGGTCTTTATGACCTGTATCTTGTGCTGACCTCTATCTTATCCTGTGACTTAGAACATCTTAATCGTCTGGGAATGCAGCCCAGTAGGTCTCAGCCTCACTTTACCCAGCCCTATTCAAGATGGAGTTGTTCTGGTTCACACGCCTCTGAACAAAGACTTTTTTAAAAGACCACAACTGGAACATGAGAGTACTGACTGGGAGCTCAGGCTTTTGAGGCAGACAGGACTGGCTTTTTTTCCTAGCACAGCTTCTCATCGGCTAGGTGACCTCAAGCAAGTCGTTGAGCCATAGGCTCCTATCTGCAAAATGGGGATTATCATATCTGCACCATAGGAATGTTTTGAAATTAAAACATTATAACATTTATATCATAAAACATTATAACATTAGCACTTGTATAGCAGATCATAACATTAGCACTTGTATAGCACCTACTATGTGCCAGGTATTGCTAATTAATTAACTTGCCCAAGATCACACAGCTAGAAGTGGCATGGTGGTGATTTGAACTCAGCAGTGATTCCACTCCCGTATGTGTTCTTATCTACAATCTCTCTCAATATAATGCTCGTAAATCATTTGGCCCCAGTGCTTGGCATGTGATAATAGTGTTATAAATGTCAGCTGTCATCTTATTATGATTTTTCTTACACAGGGCATAAGAAGAATCTTCTTGTCAATAGAGACTAGGAGAGGAAAAAGAGGGTCTGGAATGCCATACCCAGACTTTGCATGCCAGAATAGTTTTTCTAGGAGAGTTGAGAAAGGACTCACCAAAGAGATAAGTTGCTTTTCCCAGGAGATGTGTCTGGCTCACATAGTGTTTATTGGCTTAGCATTATGGTCTTTTTTTGTTTTTGTTTTTCAAGACTGTTCCTGGGTTCCAAATCTCAATGTAGAATTGTAGATTATCCTCACCCTCTCATTTAATAAACAATTGAAGGTCCAGGCTATAGTATTTAATTACAGAAGATATATGAATTGGCAACAGGGCCAACACTTGAACCAAAGTCTCTCGATGGACAGATAATGCTGTCTCCTAAACCTATATCCGATACATATGCCGAATTTTCTAGATTTCAAGATTTCTTCTCCATTGTCTGCATATATGCAATCCTATTTGGCCAAATAAGTGATTTAATTACTGCTTTGGAAAGTATAGTTATGAAGGTGATTCATCGCGTGGAAGACAGCTACAGAGCTTCTCTTTTTGCCTGTACTGGTCTTGGGAAGGGGGGTGGGAGGTGGCTTAACTCAAAATGAAAATGTCCCTATGTCCCTAATTACCTTCCACAATCCTCTTGGTCTTCGAGGGTCCTGAGGTTTGGAGACCTGTTTGCTAATGTTGACACCCAAAAAGCTCACATCGAATTAGATTGTTAAAATGCTCCAGAGGGGACCTGAAACACCGAAATCAGGGACCTCCTCCTACTCCCCCAAAAATATCCTTTGCCTTTAAGGGCTTTTTTTTTTTTTTTTTTTTTTTTAAGCAAGCAAGTTTTCTCTGATCCTCCTTAATAAAGTGCCCCGGCAGCAGCAGCAGCAGCGTTCCCCTTCCTTATTTGAGATCTGTGCAGTCTCATTAAATTTGATGTGTCACAGAGGGCTCGGATATGTGAAAGGCAGGCTGTGGGAGCGGGCCTAGAGGTTGCCAGCTTTGCTAAGGAAACGTAATTCATTACAGCTTTTCAAAATGGACGCCCCTCTGGCTTCCTGCTCCATTGATTTTTCCCCCTTTGCAAGTAACAAGTGAAGGGCCAGCTCAGCCTGCAGATTTAACCCTTATTAACAGCTGTTTAAATTAGAGATGTGGTTTGATGGAGAGACAGGAGCCTTCTTATATCCCCACTCAAAGGAAAGGGAGAAGAGACGATTAAAGATGAAAGCGCGCAGGCGTCTGGTGCTAGGCTGGCGATGCGGCACCTACCCCCATCTGAGGAGGGGCTAGCCCTGCTATTAAGTAGTTTATCCAAATAATGTGCTCCTACTTTTCCCCGATTAAATATTCATGGCCTGCTCCTTCCTCCCTCCCCACCCCCACCCTTGAACAGTCATGGAGGAAGGAGCGTCCGCCGCGCAGTGGAGGCGAGGACTGCTCCAACTGCCCTGAGCTCCGAGGCTAAGGGCTGCCTCCCCAGAGAGCTCCATCCGGGGCAACTCGGACGACCCTGGGACCTCGGAGTGAAGATGTGGATTGCTTTGGTGCTCTTGAATGGAAGACCCTGAACCAGGCCAACCTGTTCTGGGAACGGAGCCTGCAGAAGACAAGAGGAGCCACGCGAATGCCAGCTTCGCCTCTTTCTGTGGGACCAGTGTGTTTAGGAGCCCCAAATGCATCAGAAAGCAAAATAGCAAAGGCAAGGGTAGCGCCGGGATAAAGGGAGGAAGGGTGCAGACAGTCCAGAAAGAGGCTGCACATCCCAGCCTTTGTTCGCCTGTTACTGGGCACCTTCTTATACTCAAGAGTCCTTAGGCCTGTAACCCTAGAGGCGCTTAGGGGTGGTGTTTCTCTAAATTCCTCTCTTAAGAGAAGAACTTGGCCATCACATTGGTATTGCAAATATGACAAAACCTAGCTCCCCATTGCAAAAATGCACCACCACAAAAGACTGTTGTGGTGAAGGAATGGGGTCACAGGTGTCCCCTTCAAACAGTAAAGCCCACTTTGTTCAGATGTTTTGCTCCCCCTACCTCTTCTACCAAGCTCCGTCTTCCATCAAAACATAAAGAAAATAATCCCTGGAATCAGAAATGTATCCTTTGAAAAATGCACACACAAACACTGCTGTAAGAAGAAGTATCAAACCAACTCCCTCTTGCTCATCCGATATAAATTTATTTTCCTGACTTGCAGCGTCTAACTCAAGGAATCTCAAAGAGAAACATTCTATGACAGAAACAAAACAAGACAGGCCTAAGTAAATCATGCGCTGACAGCAGCCACATTTACATATTGAGTGAAAGAGGGTGCCAGCTCACTAGGTCCTTATTTCATCTTCAACTGAATTGCCATAGAAGGTTTCTGCTAGAGTCTCAATTTTATTGTAGCAATTCATAGCGCGCAAACCTTAGTGCACCTTCCATAAGCAGTTCTTCGCTGCACAAGGAGTCATTCTTCCCCCAAACCCCCACCCAAAGTCCCAAAATAGGAGAGAAATACATAGGAAGTATGGCTGTGTTCCTCCCTACATCTTCAGTTCATTTGGTGAGTTTTACCCAAGTTTTTCTGGGAGACTCAAAAGTTTACACATAGTCTGTTATAAATAGGGTTTTCTTCAAACTGTTTTGAAGCATTCATGCTATCAGAGAAAGTTATTGCCAGTATGCATTCACCAAGGAGTGGCAAACGTTGGAAATGAAGGCCTTCCACTTTTTTTGCTAATTGACACCATCAGGGAAATGCATGAAGATGAAGCATGGGGAAAATAAACTATAAATTTCCAACGTACATCCCGTCCAGGGACACATTAAGGGAGGTGCATAGGATGAGCGCTGCCAAAAATTTCTAGGTTCAGAACAAGTGTCCAAGCACAATGTAGACTTGGCAAAAGTCTTTTCCTCTTAATTTCAAACTTGTGCATACATATGTATGGGGAAATGTAATCTCTGTTTTTTCTGAGAAGCTTTCCCTTTCTAGAACATCCAAGTTCTGCTTTATAAGCACGTACACCATGAAAATGGAGCTAATTATATGGAGGAAACTTCCTGTCAAATAAGAAAATTACTCCCACAGCAGTTAGAAGTCATGTGCAACGAGGTGGGCACTTTGGGGGAGGATACAGCTCAACTACACCCTGTCCTCCACACAGTGCGATATTATTTCCGTGACCCCTAAAAATGTGTAAAATTGTAAAGGTAAAAGTGGAGACTGCAGAAGAAAAGAAAAAAAAAGTAAGTTACATTATTGAGCACTTAATATATCCCCAGGAATGTGCTAGGATCTTTGCAATATTCCTATAAGATCAGTTATCTTTTATTCTTTCCTTTTTTTTTTTTTCATTTAAAAAGGAAGACATTGAAAACCAGATGGGGTAACCTCTCCAAGATCTATGGTGTGATGAGGATCACAGTCTAGCTAATTTGCTAATTTTAAGGCCACTTTCTTTCCACTATACAATATTGTCTCCAACTGTAAGGGTCCTTAGAAACTACAGAGCCAAACACCACCAAAGTCACAAAAAGAGTGGAAACAAGGTCTTGATTCTTCGCTCAGTCATCTTTCCATTTTAGCAGTGCCCAATGCTATGTCTGCTTCACAATGTTTCTTCTACTCATTGTACCTCTAAGATGAGTGTAGAATTCTCCTGTTTCAATTCTTAACCCAATGTCATATGCAATCAGACACAGGCCACACTATGCAACAATGCTGATAGTAAAAGGGATCAGTGGGATCAGTTGAATGGATCAAAGATTTCAACAAATGTTTACTTGTGCCCACTATACTACAAAGCTCATAGGGTAAAAAAGTAAAATCCATACAGGCATAGCCTTAGCCTGGCTACACCTGTGGCCCCTTTGCCCACCTTCCACTCAATCACATTATGATTATTAGAAGCTAAGAAGACCTTGTCAAAGCAAAAACAGACATAGGTGGACATCCATGCAACAGGACAGAGGGGTGGTTCAAATTCCCACAATGAAGGTAGAATGCCTCATCAGCAGTCTCCTTCCCTGATGACTAACACAGGTCTGCAACCTTACCCTGGCCCCAAATGCAATCTTCCTTCGGCTCCGGTATCCATACTTCCAGCCTAAGCACAGACCTCACCCACCTTGGCTTTTCCCCCCTACTTTCCCTTCAGTCATCCCAATTGCATCCAAATCAGTTTTCCTTCTACCCCTCCTATTAAGAGGTGACAACGTGCTAGCAGCCCTCGCTTGCTCTCGGTGCCTCCTTGGCCTCGGTGTCCACTCTGGCCATGCTTGAGGAGCTCTTCGGCCTGCAGCTGCACTATGGGAGCCCCTCTCTGGGCTGGCCAAGGCCGGAGCCAGCTCCCTCTGCTTGCAGGGAGCTGTGGAGGGAGAGGTGCAGGTGGGACCCACACTTGGAGTGACTGGCTCTCGCCGCGGCCCTGGGAAGTGAAGGGCTTAGCACCCAGGCCAGCAGCTGTGGAGGGTGCACTGGGTCCACCAGCACTACCGGCCTTCCCCCCCTACACTAGAATTCTCACCAGGCCTCAGCCACCTCCCCGCAAGGCAGGGCTGGGGACCTGCACAAGGCTCCCCGCCAGGCTCCCCCTGGCCCAAGGGCTGAGAAGTGCAGGTGCAAGGGGCGGGACTGGCGGGCAGCTCCGCCGCAGCCCTGCATGGGATCCACTAGGCCAAGCCAGCTGGGCCTCTGAGTTGGGTGGGAACTTGGAGAACTTTTATATCTAGCTAAAGGTTTGAAAGTGCACCAGTCAGCACCTTGTGTCTAGCTCAAGGTTTGTAAACACACCAATCAGTGCTCTGTGTCTAGCTAATCTAGTGGGGACAGAGAACTTTTGTGTCTAGCTAAAGGATTGTAAATGCACCAATCACCACTCTATGTCTAGCTCAAGGTTCGTAAATGCACGAATCAGCACCCTGTCAAAATGGACCAATCAGCTCTCTGTGAAATGGGCCAATCAGCTCTCTGTAAAATTGACCAATCAGCAGGATATGGGTGGGGTCAGATAAGGGAATAAAAGCAGGCTGCCCAAACCAGCACAGGCAACCTGGTCTAGTGTCCTTCCATGGGGTGGGAGCTTCGTTGTTTTGCTCTTTGCGATAAATCTTGCTGCTGCTTCCTCTTTGGGTTTGCGCTGCCTTTATGAGATGAGCTGTAACACTCACTATGAAGGCCTGCAGCTTCACTCCTGAAGCCAGTGTGACCATGAACCCACCAGGAGGAACGAACAACTCCACACCGCCTTTAAGAGCTGTAACACTCATTGTGAAGGTCTGCAGCTTCACTCCTGAAGTCAGCGAGACCACAAACCCACCAGAAGGAACAAACTCTGGACACACCATCTTTAAGAACTGTAACACTCACCGCAAGGGTACATGTCTTCATTCTTGAAGTCAGCGAGACTAAGAACCCACCAATTCAGGACACGCTATGTCATCCCATCTTTTCAACTAGACCCTTCTTTAGTGTCCTGTGGAATCCTGCTCTGCTTAATGAATAAACTCCCATAAAGACTCAAGTTCTTACACAAGCATTCTTTCCACCCCACTGTCTTAACAGACACATGGTTTTTCCTTAACCATACAATGGATCTCAAATGTGTTTCCTAAAGAAACTGTTTTTTCTTCTGCAGTCTTCCCTGTGGAGCATTGTTCAGCGGCAAGAGTACAAGAGCCCTCCTCCTTTGCAACACTCTTCCCTCACTTCCTCATGTCGTCTTCTGAACTTTGATGCCTTGAGCACCTGTTCATGTTAGATTCCATCAGCACACTAACCATATATTGATGGTTGATGACCTTGGCCTCTCAGGATCTCAACCTCCTTAACATCAAGGATTTTCACCTTCTCTCTGTTTCTCATCACAAAATCAGTGGCTCTCCAAGTGTGGTCCTTGGACCAGTAGCATCAGCATCATCTGGAAACTTGTCAGATATGCAGATTCTCAGGAGTTACCCTAGACTTGTTGAATCAGAATCTCTAGGGGTGAGACATGGTGTTAAAACCTGTTAAAGCCATCTCTGCTTTAACAGGCTTCCCAGGTGATTCTGATGCACTAAAGTTTGAGAACCACAATGCTAAGTATGGCCACATTGTGGATCACACCATCAACTGGAGCTTTTCTTCTCTAAGATATTATTTATTTATTTATTTATTTATTGAGATGAAGTCTCGCCCTGTCACCCAGGCTGGAGGCAATGGCACAATCTCGGCTCACTGCAACCTGTATCTCCCAGGTTCAAGCAATTTCCTGCCTCTGCTTCCCAAGTAGCTGGGATTACAGGTGTGCACCACCATGCCTGGCTAGTTTTTGCATTTTCTGTAGAGATGGGGTTTCTCCATGTTGGCCAGGCTGGTCTTGAACTCCTGACCTCAAGTGAGCATCTAGCCATGGCCTCCCAAATTGCTGGGATTAAAGGCATGAGCCACCGCACCCAGCCTCTAAGATATTTTGGCTTCACTTCCTTACCATTACATTTTCTATTCCCTCAAATATGCTAATGTAATAATTGCATGGTGTGGATATCTAGATCCTCTTCTGGCCTCACTTTCAACCAGTCTGGACCCTGGTCTGCCATTATCATGATGCCTCTAAGCTTGCAATTGCCATTTGTTTTCTGGGACTTGGGGAAAAAACTATGAAATTGTGCTGATCAAGTCCAAGCTACTTATATCTGGGCGCTTGATGCTGTTTTAAAACCATACTATTTGTTTCTTGTGGACTGACTGACTCGTCCTTTACAATATTTCTAACATTTGCCCACTTTCTTTAAGTTTGACGTTTCTACCTAGTCTTCCACGCACTTAGCCAAGTTCCCTCAATTTCTATCACTGCTGTTCCATCTCTATGGCTCTTCCTCTTGCCTCTGAAGTAGAGTTGAATCTCTTCCTCTCTTATGCTCTGAAGCTCCTCCCTCATGACTCTACCAGAACCCTGCTCAGGAATGCCAGTGGAATGTGGGATCTCTAAGAAGAGAAGTTCAAGACCATGTCTTGCCAGGGGGTGGAAAGGCTGTGAGTGATTAATAGTGTCATATTCCAGAAATAGATCAAGATAAAGAGACTGAGGAAAGGTTGTTGTGGCCGTTAGCAGATAACTGGTTTAATTAGAAAGGTTATGATAGAAGACAGATTATAGGAGATTAAGAGAATACAGTGAAGATGTAAGGCTGTGTGTGGCCCCCTATTAAAATAAATCTAGCCATGCAGCAAAAGCTGAAAGTAGAAATGTAGCTAAAAACAAACAAACAAACAGACAAAAAACTGGGGATTTAATGGGTGGTTTTCTGTCCACCATTGGTGAGATCTGTATTTGTTCTGTGTATCCAGTCAAGAGGAACAGAATAAAGGCAATAGAAGATGGGATTATTGAAGATTAAAGTCCTAAAAAGGGCAGAAAAACAGAATACAGAGCACAACTAGAGGGGCATATTTAATAGGAATCTTAGTTGCAAGTGACAGAATACCTCATCTACCAACTTAGGCCAAAATGGGAATATATTGGCTTACATAACCAGTTAAAAGTAGGAATGTAGCTGGAGATGGCTGTACCCAGAGACTCGATGCCTCCAGGATCATGGGCTCATTTTGCTGCTCTCTAGACACCGTCTGTATGCTCTTCTGTTATATAACGACTAGCATAGGCTAGACTCATTCTAAATATTGCTTCTGGTATATATCTTTCCAACTTTTCTATCAGAAAAGAAAGGATTTCTCCCCAACTCCTGTTAAATGATATAGGTATACACACACACAATACATATGTATAGAGGTATGTCACAGACCAGGTACTCTGGAAGCAAATGCTGAGACAGTCTTGTGTGCAAGATGTGTACTGGGGATCAGCATCTTTGAGAGGAAGAGCAGGAAAGCCATATTTGGCAAAAGGAGAAGTAAAACTGCAATACAGGTCTGCCAAAGCCTCCATCGACCCAGTGGAGAACTCTAGAGTTAATGTCACTAACCAGAATTGCCTAGGAAGAAACAGCTGGAACAAAGTGACCAGGCCTCGATTTGTCAGCCTCACTCAGTCACTGGACATGGACTACCCAGGAAAGGCATAATATCTGGGTAGAAACCTCTGCACAGTTGAGGCAGACCCTGAAGATGCTGGCAGCTAGAAGCTGATATTTGCATTTCCCATAACTGGGCAGCAAGCCCTTCCTTAAAGAGGAATCTAGATGGTGCAGCTCCATGTCTACTCTTTAAGAGTAGAAGAAAACTTATGTCAAATGTCATAACAAAGGCCGTAGAGTGTGGTCCTTTCATTATGTTAGTGCCCTTGTGGGAGCAGCAAAGCTGAACAAGGGCATCTGTGCTAAGGGTAGTCTTCAATGAGTCCACAGAGAAGAAATTCTCAATTCTAAAATGGAGAGATATCATAACGTTCAAGTGGCAACAAACTCTTTGACACACCTCTTATCAAGAGGTGGAGTCTATTTCTCCTTCCCTTGAATTTGGGCTGCCTTTTGATTGTTTTGCTCTCTAGAGTATATGAGAGGAGACACTATGCTCTCTCCGGACCTGCTGAACCTTCAAGAGAATGTGGTCCCTGGGAGCTCTGGGCTGTCAAGTAAGTCCAACTACCATGCTGGAGAGATCACACAGAGAAGCTCTGAGACTACTTGGAAGTGGAGAACTCATCCAGCCATCCTCACCAAGGTGCCAGCAAGGGGTTGAGGACTAGCTACCAGCTAAAACCACCAAGTGACCCAGCTGATGTCAATCAGCCAATCCTTGCCTGAATACCTGACAAAATTGTGTGATATGATAAAATGGAGTCGTTTGAAGGCTCTAATTTTTAGAGATTTTATATACAGCAATAGACAACTGGAAGAATGACCAAAAGCAGAGCCAAGGACATGGAAAGTTCTGAAGTAGTCAACAGAAGACTCAAGAGTTGCCATATAAGGATAGCCCAGGGAGGATCAGGAATGGGCAGGAAGCAAGTTGGTGGAAGGATTAGAAAGCACACGTGAACACAGCGCCACAAAGCCACTGTAGACAGACTGCCTCTCTAGATTCCTCCTCTCTGGGCAGGGCATCTCTGAAAGAAAGGCAGCAGCCCCAGTCAGGGTCTTATAGATAAAACTCCTGTCTTCCTGGAACAGAGCATCTAGGGCAAGGGGCAGCTATGGGCACAGCTTCAGCAGACTTAAACTTTCCTGCCTGCTGGCTCTGAAGAGAGCAATGGATCTCCCAGCACAGTGCTTGAGCTCTGCTAAGGGACAGACTGCCTCCTCAAGTGGGTCCCTGACTCCTATGCATCCTAGTGGGGAAACACCTCCCAGCAGGAGTTGACACACACCTCATACAGGAGAGCTCCAGCTGGCATCTGGCGGGTGCCCCTCTGGGATGAAGCTTCCAGAGGAAGGAGCAGGCAGCAATCTTTGCTGTTCTGCAGCCTCCACCGGTGATACACAGGCAAACAGGGTCTGGAGTGACCCCCAGCAAACTCCAGCAGACCTGCAGAAAAGGGCCCTGTTAGAAGGAAAACTAACAAACAGAAAGCAAGAGCATCAACATCAACAAAAAGGACAACCACTCAAAAACTCTATCCAAAGGTCACCAACAGCCAAGACCAAAGGTAGATAAATCCATGAAGATGAGGAAAAGCCAGCACAAAAAGGCTGAAAATTCCAAAACCCAGAATGCCTCTTCTCATAACTCCTTGCCAGCAAGGGAACAGTACTGGACAGAGAATGAGTTGAACAAATTGACAGAAGTAGGCTTCAGAAGGTGGATAATAACAAACTCCTCCAAGCTATAAGGAGCATGTTCTAACCCAACACAAGGAAGCTATGAACCTTGATATAAGGTTAGAGGAATTGCTAACTAGAATAACCAGTTAGAAATAATAATAAATAGTTTAGAACATAAATGACCTGATGGAGCTGAAAAATACAGCATGAGAGCTACATGAAGCATACACAAGTATCAATAGCCAAATCGATCAAGCGGAAGAAAGGAGATCAGAGATTGAAGATCAACTTAATGAAATAAAGTGTGAAGACAAAATTAGAGAAAAAACAATGAAAAGAAATGAACAAAGCCTCCAAGTAATATGGGACTGTGTGAAAAGACCAAATCTATGTTTGATTGATGTAACTGAAAGTGACAGGGAGAATAAAACCAAGTTGGAAAATACACTTCAGGATATTATCCAGGAGAACTTCCTGAACCTAGCAAGACAGGCCAACATTCAAATTCAGGAAATACAGAGAACACCACAAAGATACTCCTTGAGAAGAGCAACCCCAAGACACACAATTGTCAGATTTACCAAGGTTGAAATGAAGGAAAAAAATGTTAAGGGCAGCCAGGGAGAAAGTTGGGTTACCCACAAAGGAAAGCCCATCAGACTAACAGTGGATCTCTCTGCAGAAACCCTACAAGCCAGAAGAGAGTGGAAGCCAATATGCAACATTCTTAAAGAAAAGAATTTTCAATCCAGAATTTCATATCCAGCTGAACTAACCTTTATAAGAGAAGGAGAAATAAAATCCTTTACAGACAAGCAAATGCTGAGGGATTTTGTCACCACTAGGTCTGCCTTACAAGAGCTCCTGCAGGAAGCACTAAATATGGAAAGGAAAAACTGGTACCAACCATTGCAAAAACAAACCAAAATGTAAAGACCATCAACATTATGAAGAAACTGCATTAACTAATGGGCAAAATAACCACTTAGCATCACTAAGACAGGATCAAATTCACACACAACAATATTAACCTTAAACGTAAATGAGTTAAATGTGCCAATTAAAAATTACAGACTGGCAAATGAGATAGAGTCAAGACCCACTGATGTGCTGTATTCAGGAGACTCAATGCACACGCAAAGACACACATAGGCTCAAAATAAAGCGATGGAGGAAGATTTATCAAGCAAATGGAAAGCAAATAAATAAAAGCAGGGGTTGCAATCCTAGTCTCCAATAAAGTAGACTTTAAACCGACAAAGATTAAAAAAAAGGAGAAGAAGAAGGACATTACATAATAGTAAAGGGATCAACAGAATAAGAAGAGCTAACTATCCTAAATATATATGCACCCAATACAGAAGCACCCAGATTCATAAAGTAAGTTCTTAGAGACCTACAAAGAGACTTAGACTCCCACACAACAATAGTGGGAGACTTTAACACCCCACTGTCAATATTAATCAGATCAAGGAGGCAGAAAATTAACAAGGATATTCAGGACTTGAACTCAATTCTGGGCCAAAAGGACTTAGACATCTACAAAACTCTCCACCTCAAATCAATAGAATACACATTCTTCTCAGCACCACATCATACTTATTCTAAAATTGGCCACATAATTGGAAGTAAAACACTCTTCAGCAAATACAAAAGGACTGAAATCATAACAAACAGTCTCTCAGACCACAGTGCAATCAAATTAGAACTCAGGATTAAGAAACTCACTAAGAAACTCACTCAAAACCGCACAACTACATGGAAACTGAACAACCTGCTCCTGAGTGACTACTGGGTAAATAACAAAATTAAGGCAAAAATAAGTTCTTTGAAACCAATGAGAACAAAGACACAATGTACCAGAATCTCTGGGACACAGGTAAAGCAGTGTTTAGAGGGAAATTTGTAGCACTAAATGCCCACAAGAGAAAGCAGAAAACATCTAAAATTGACACCCTAACATCACAACTAAAAGAACTAGAGAAGCAAGAGCAAACAAATTCAAAAGCTAGCAGAAGACAAGAAATAACTAAGATCAGAGCAGAATGAAGGAGATAGAGACATGAAAAACCCTTTGAAAAAAACAATGAATCCAGGAGCTGGTTTTTTGAAAAGATCAACAAAATAGATAGACTGCTAGCCAGACTAATAAAGAAGAAAAGAGAGAAGAATCAAATAGACACAATAAAAAATGATAAAGGGGATATCACTGCTGATTCCACAGAAATACAAACTACCATCAGAGAATACTATAAACACCTCTATGCTAATAAACTAGAAAATCTAGAAGAAATGGATGGATAAACTCCTGGACACATATACCCTCCCAAGACTAAACCAGGAAGAAGTCAAATCCCTGAATAGATCAATAACAAGTTCTGAAATTGAGGCAGGAATTAATAGCCTACCAACCTAAAAGAGCCCAGGACCAGATGGATTCACAGCCGAATTCTACCAGAGGTGCAAAGAGGAGCTGGTACCATTCCGTCTAAAACTATTCCAAACAATAGAGAAAGATGCACTCCTCCCTAACTCTTCTTATGAGGCAAGCATCATCCTGATACCAAAACCTGGCAGAGACACAACAACAACAAAAAAATTTCAGGCCAATATCCCTGAGGAACATTGATGGGAAAGCCCCCCATAAAATACTGGCAAAACAAATCCAGCAGCACATTAAAAAGCTTATCCACCACGATCAAGTCGGCTTCATCCCTGGGATGCATCCCTGGGATGCAAGGCTGGTTCAAAATACGCAAATCAATAAATGTAATCCATCACACAAACAGAACCAATGACAAAAACCACATGATTATCTCAATAGATGCAGAAAAGGCCTTCGATAAAAGTCAACACCTCTTCATGCTAAAAACACTCAATAAACTAGATATTGATGGAACGTATCTCAAAATAATAAGGGCTATATATGACAAACCCACAGCCAATAACCTACTGAATGGGAGAAGCTGGAAGCATTCCCTTTGAAAACCGGCACAAGACAAAGATGCCCTCTCTCACCACTCCTATTCAACATAGCATTGGAAGCTTTGGCCAGGAAAATCAGGCAAGAGAAAGAAATAAAGTGTATTCAGATAGAAAAAGAGAAAGTCAAATGATCTCTGTTTGTAGACGACATGATTGTATACTTAGAAAACCTGTCATCTCAGCCCCAAAACTCCTTAAGCTGATAAGCAACTTTAGCAAAGTCTCAGGATACAAAATCGATATGCAAAAATCACAAACATTCCTATACACCAATAATAGACAAACAGAGAGCCAAATAATGAGTGAACTCCCATTCACAATTTCTAGGAAGAGAATAAAATACCTAGGAATACACCTTACAAGGGATGTGAAGGACCTCTTAAAGGAGAACTACAAACCACTGCTCAAGGAAATGAGATAGGACACAAACAAATGGAAAAACATTCCATGCTCACAGATAGGAAGAATCAATATCATGAAAATGACCATACTAGCCAAAGTAATTTATAGATTCAATGTTACTCCCATCAAGTTACCATTGCCTTTCTTCACAGAATTAGAAAAAAAACTACTTTAAATATCACATGGAACCAAAAAAGAGCCCATATAGCCAAGACCATCCTAAGCAAAAAGAACAAAGCTGGGGGCATCACGCTACCTGACTTCAAACTATACTACAAGGCTACAGTAACCAAACAGCATAGTACTGGTACCAAAACAGATATATAGACTAATGGAAGAGAACACTGGCCTCAGAAATAACACCACACATCCACAACCATCTGATCTTTGACAAGTCTGACAAAAACAAGCAATGGGGAAAGGATTTTCTATTTAGTAAATGGTGTTGGGAAAACTGGCTAATCATATGCAGAAAACTGAAACTGGACCCCTTCCTTACACCTTATACAAAAGTTAGCTCAAGATGAAATAAAGATTTAAACCTAAAACCTAAAACCATAAAAACCCTAGACAAAAACCTAGGCAATACCATTCAGGACATAGGCATGGTCAAAGACTTCATGACTAAAACACCAAAAGCAATTGCAACAAAAGCCAAAATTGATAAATGGCATCTAATTAAACTAAAGAGCTTCTGCACAGCAAAACAAACTATCATTAGAGTGAACAGGCAACCTACAGAATGGGAGAAAATGTTTCCAATCTATCCATCTGACAAAGGGCTAATATCCAGAATCTACAAGGAACTTAAACAAATTTACAAGAAAAAAACAACCCCATCAAAAAGTGGGCCAAGGATATGAACAGATACTTTTCAAAAGAAGACACTTATGCGGCCAACAGACTTATGAAAAAAAGTTCATCATCACTGGTCATTAGAGAAATGCAAATCAAAACCACGATGAGATACCATCTAATGCCAGTTAGAATGGCAATCATTAAAAAGTCAGGAAACAACAGATGCTGGAGAGGATGTGGAGAAATAGGAACGCTTTTACACTGTTGGTGGGAGTACAGATTAATTCAACCATTGTGGAAGATAATGTGGTGATTCCTCAAGGATCTAGAACTAGAAATACCATTTGACCCAGCGATCCCATTACTGAGTATATACCCAAAGAATTATAAATCATTCTACAATAAAGACACACATATGTTTCTTGCAGCACTATTCACAATAGCAAAGACTTGGAACCAACCCAAATGCCCATCAGTGATAGACTGGATAAAAAAAAGTGGCACATATACACCATAGAATACTATGCAGCCATGAATAAAGATGAATCCATGTCCTTTGCAGGGACATAGATGAAACTGGAAACCATCATTCTCAGCAAACTAACACAGGAACAGAAAACCAAACACCACATGTTCTCACTCATAAGTGGGAGTTGAACAATGAGAACATATGGGCACAGGGAGGGGAACATCACACACTGGGGCCTGCCAGATGGGGGGGCAAGGGGAGGGATGGCATTAGGAGAAATACCTAATGTAGATGATGGGTTGATGGGTGCAGCAAACCACCATGGCACATGTATACCTATGTAACAAACCTGCACGTTCTACACATGTATCCCAGACCTTAAGTATAATTTTAAAAAAGAAAGAAAAAAGATAATGTAGCCCTGCAGAAAAAAAGAAAGCACATGTAAGGCTGGGCATCCCGGTAATTCCATGTGTAATCTGAGTACTTTGGGAAGCAGAGACAGGAGTATCACTTGAGCCCAGGAGTTTAGGAGCAGCCTGGGCAACATAGGGAGACCCTGTCCTTACACAGAATTTAAAAATTAGCCTGGCTTGGTGGTGCACATCTGTGGTCCCAACTACTTAGGAGGCTGAGTTGGGAGGATCACTTGAGCTTGGGAGGTCGAGGCTGCAGTGAGCTGTGATCATGACACTGCACTCCAGCCTGGAAAATAGAGCAAGATGCTGTCTCAAGAAAGAGAGAGAAAGGAGAGGGAGAGGGAGAGGGAGAGGGAGAGGGAGAAGGAGAAGGGAAGGGAAGGAAAGGAAAGGAAAGGAAGGAGAAGGGAAGGGAAGGGAGGGAGGGAAGGGGTGGAAGGAAGGAAGGAAAGAAGGAAGGAAGGAAAGAAGAGAAAGGGAAGGGAGGGAGGGAGGGAGGAAAGGGGTGGGGAGGGGACGGAAGGAAGGAATGAGGGAAGGAAGGAAGGAGGGAAGGAAGGAACGAAGGAAGGAAGGAAGGAAGGAAGGAAGGAAGGCAGGCAGGCAGGCAAGCAGGCAAGCAAGGCACATGTGATGTATCTGATTTGACTTGTACTGAGATGGACACTACTAGCTTCCAGAATCCTAGTGAAGCAGTAAATGAGATAACTTACTGATACTAGTATCTGGGAGAAAGCAAGACTATAGCTTGGAGAACATGAAAAACTTCGGAAAATTATGGAGCAACAATGGCAAGAAAAATGAACAATATAAATAACAGGGTCACCGGCAAACGCCACTGAAATCAGATGTCCAGGCCAAATCGTTAATGTTCTGAGACTTTCTGAAATGATGTTGTGCCCCTGAGGAGCAGAATTAGGATTGACTTAGTTATGGTGGACACCATAGCAGGTCAAGGGAGATTAACAAGAGATGAATTGATGAAGGTGATCATGTAGCAAATCTGGCCAGGGAGGTGGATGCAGTAAAAGAGGAAATGAGAAGGCTGAGGGTATTGAGATCTTGATGAAAGTAAAAATTAAGGTTCCAGGGAGTGGTCATGAGTAAAATAATTCACTCGTCATTCATTCATTTCTTCAACAAGTATTTGAGTACTATGTGCCAGGTACAATTCAAAGCTACTAAGTTTCTCTGCCTGAAAGTGAGCAAGGATAGGAAGAGAAAATAAAATTGACTAAGTCCATTTATCAGAAGTTGAAACTCAGGGACCATATGTTCTCCTGCATCATCTGTGAGATTGAACTGTGTTTCCATTGCCATTAATAATAGTTTATCATTTTCTAATTACTTAAACACATTGTAAATGAAATGCAAGTAAGGGCCTTGCTTGATTCCAAGTATAGGCTGGCCCCTGAAATATATCATATTCAGAAAGATTTTAAATAATTTTTAAATAGTCCAGACCCTGTATAGACCAGATAGAAAACCTGACCTCTGACCACTGCTGAATAATCAAGAATAAATAACTTTTCTGTACTTCCATGTAGTAACCTATGGCAAATAACGATTCTCACCACTCCTGTTCTGAGCACTCATTGATTCCACTCATTCAGTAAGCATTTACCAAATATCCTACTATGTGCCACCAACTGTGCCACTTACTATTGCTATGTACCTGTGCTGTATGTGTGTTATCTTATTTATTCCTCACAAGAATTCTACAAAGTAGGTATCACTTGCCCTAGGCTCTATGGCTTAACGAGGAAAGTAACTTGCTCAGGGATAGGTATGTTACAAATGGCTGGACTAAAATATCTGTTTTCAAAGTCCATGCTATTTTCCCAATACCATGGAGCCTCATGGAATACTACATTTATTTGTTTATGTGTCTGTCTTTTTTAAAAAATAAGAATCTGGCTGGGTGCGGTGGCACACATCTATAATCCCAAGCACTTTGGGAAGCCGAGGCGGGAGGATCACCTAAGGTCGGGAGTTTTAACACCAGCCTGGCCAACATGTTGAAACTCCGTCTCTACTAAAAATACAAAAAATTAGCTGGGCGTGGTGGTGCACACCTGCAATCCCAGTTACTTGGGAGGCTGGGGCTGGAGAATCTCTTGAACCTAGGAAGTGGAGGTTGCAGTGAGCCAAGATCGTGCCATTGCACTCTAGCTTGGGTGACAGAGCAAGGCTACATCTCAAAAATAAATAAATAAACAAACAAACAAGAATCTTGCCAGACTCATCTGTGTTTTCCTCCTATGCTTAACATATATTAAATAATCAACAAATATGCATTTCATAGTTAAAGTGAGGTACAAATTTGATTAAAAATGTTCCCTAGATGCATGTAATTTGCATTAATTAATTATGTGAATTTCTAACTCACATAGCCAATTGCTTCTTCAGTTATCTCTATAAATGAGAGAATGCATGAATGAATGAAGGAGAGGATGTATGAATGTATAAATAAATGTGCAAATGAAAGTTCAACGTGCTTTTATCTCAGGGCACTGGCATTTGCTCTACCTCCTGTCTGAAATGCTTTTCCCCCAAATTGTTACATAGCTTGCTTCCTCAATACTTTCTTCAATTCTGTGTTTGAGGTTCTCATCATCAGTGTGGCCTTCATTGGTCACCATACGTAAGTAGCAACAACCCTTTCCAACTGCCCTCTCTATATCTTTACCCTGCGCCCCTATTTTTCACAGGATTTACCACCACTGCATATATATGTATATGTTAATCCATTTATTCTGCCTCTCCCGCTAGAACATATTTGCCATGAGAACAGGAACATTTTCTATATTGTACCCTGGTGCATTCCCAGTGCTGTAGGTGCCCAACTCATATCTGTTGAATGAATGAACTTGACTATTAAACATAGTCATAGAAGTCAAATTCCTCCTTACCTTTTCTCTTGTTGTGCTTGAGAAGTCAAATAGTTTTATCAACCATTGAAACAGTGCTGTATTCCAGAAGTATAATCCTTTTCTGAAAAAAGGCTATGAGATTGACTTTTTGTTTTCTATTATTTCTTCATGTCTGTGTGTGTGTGTCTACACAGGCATGTGTGCGCACACGCACACACGCATGCTGTGGGGTTTGGCTGGGATGATATGCTGCTACTTTTTCTGTCTGCAGGAGCCGGAGAGAAAGCCGAGGTGTATCCATTCTCTCCTTACGGAATTCAAAGGTTAAAGTGGAGCTTTCCACCTACTAAGTGGAAGTCGCTGTGACTCTACCTCCACCTCTTCTTTCCTTCTCTTAACCACTCGATTTTGGTAGTGGTTTGGAAGTTAAGTGAAATATTATTTCATCCACTCTGATATTGGAAGAGATAAAAAAGGAACCCTAAAGGCTAATATTTACTTCGTGGCAGGACAAAAGAGGTGCAAACAGCTCAATTCAGATTTCCCCTGTCTACTGCAGATAGCTCACCATGAAATAGTTCCATTATAAAAGAAGGCCATTCACTAACTTACACAGGTTTTTTTTTTTTTTTAGATAATTAGTTTGAGAAAGTACCCCTTCTCAGATAGCATTGACGCATAATACTGTAATAATATTCATTGCAATGGGATATTATTATAATATTATCTAGTGGCAACCAATCTCATTCTGCAATTCACTGTGTCTCTAATTACTTAGATAAACATCCTAACATTGTGATATTTAAGTGTGGGCCCTATGTGACCAGGATGTTAACAGACTTTCACGTAGAACCTTCAGAATCAAAATAAACTAGAGGCTACTGAGCTCATGGCCAAAGCTGAAATGGTAATAATACTTCACATTACTTCATATTTCCCACGTTATCTTCACCACCCTCTGTGTTAGGAAGAAGTCAGATATATTCCCAAAATTACAGATAGTGAGACTTAAGACTCCAAGACCAACAATGTTTCATGGTCACACAACTAGTCATGGTACAACCAAAACTAGAGCCCAGGGTTTGGGGCTCATGTGACCTCCTCTGCTTTGCTTTCTGTGGCCCAGAAAAATTAGGATCATGCCGTGGACTGCAGGCCTTCCCCTCTGGACTCCAATTTCTAGATCTCCAAGTCAATAACAACTCATAGGTAGGGCCACATCAAGAAAGGTAAGGATTTGGGGATGCAATTCATGATGAGAGCCAACGTGGAAATTGTGCCTCCAGATACCCAACCCAGGCCAGTGATTAGCAAGAGAAAGCCTGGGATCCTACACTGAACAGAGGGAAGCAGAAGGCCCCAAATGAGCCTCCCAGAGCAGCCTGCTTTCCGGTCTGGCCAAGCATTTACTGTGAAACCCTTATGGATTCAGCAATAAATCACTGTTTCCCTTCTTAAATTCCTTTTCTGCAATAAGGAGAGTTATTTACTTTATGACTAATAGTTCTCTGAAAATATCCATATAGGTGCATTTCTTAGACATTGTTCTTTTTTTCTCCTTCCCTCCCAATCTCTTTCCCTTTTTTATCTTCTGCCTCCTTCTTTTTCCCCATTTCACTCTCACTCTCTCTCTCTCTTCCACAGACTTTTAAATCCTCAGTCTTCCTCAGAATGTTAGTTTTCTATTGCTGCATTAAAAATTACCCCAAAATCCCATCTTAAAACAACAGAAATTTATTATGCCACAGTTTCTGTAGGTCAGAAGTCTGGGCATGGCATGGCTGGATTCTCTGCTCAGGGTCTCACCAGGCTGAAATCATGGTGCCAGCTGTGGTTGCTGTTCTTATTTGGGTCCTCTTCCAAGCTCTCTGGTTGTTGGCAGAATTCACATCCTTAAGGCTGTAGGATGAAGATGCCTGTTTCCTGCTAACTGTTGGCCAGGGACTGGTATTAATGCCCAGAGGCTACTCACAGTTCCTTGCCCTGTGCCCCCAGTGACAGGTCACATCATAAATGTGTGTTTCCTCTGGGCAGCTGCAGTTTGTCTCTCTGGCGTCCTCATCTATAACCAGCTGCTTTTAAAGGGCTCATGTGATTAAGTCAGGTCCACCAGGATAATCTCGCATCTTAAAAATCGACTGTGCCATAGAGCATAACTGAGTCCCTGGAATAACATCCATCATATTCACAGTGCCAGAGATTACACAGGGCATGTATAATAAGGGGCATAGGGAATCTTGGGCACCATCTTAGAATTCTGCCTATCACACTTAACAACAGCATACTCCTAACATGAACAAAAGAGTATTCTTTTTTCTTCCAAGGGATGACTCTGCCCCCCTGCTTGAAATATCCTTCATGTGTCCTCCAAGAAGCCACTCTTTTTTGGAACTCTTTGAACTCTGACCCCTCCTCTGTTGGTTTCTTACCATCCCCCAACCTCTAAATGCTGAAGTTCCTCGGGATGCTCACCTCTTCTCTTTATCTAAAGAATTACCTGGAAATCTCATCTCCCTCCAGGGGTTGAAGTACCACCTACTCACAGATGACTCCTTAATTTATCTCTGTAGCTCAGGCCTCTGCCTGAATTTCTAACTCACATACCCAATTGCTTCTTCAATATCTCCACTGGCTTTTCAACAGGAATCTCAAACTTCACATTTCTAAAAGTAAACTTGGTTCTGCTGCATTCCCAATTCCTCCCCATCTTAGTAAGTGGTAACTCTCCCATTCTCCCAATTTTTCAGGCCCGAAGACTTGAAGTCTTCTTTAACTCGTATTTTGCTCACATATCCGAGGCCTAACCCATCAGCAAAGCCTGTTGGCCGTACCTTCAAACTATCTGACAGTTACTACCTTCACTGCTCGCAAGCTGCCGTTGTACAATGCCTGGGTTTTTGCAGTAGACACCCAGTTACCCTATTTATTTTCACCTTTGTCCTCCTCCCTCCCTGGATTCCAATCTATTCTCCACAAGGCAGCTACAGTGATCCTTTTAAAACAAAAAATACAGTAATCCCTGCTTCTGCAGTTGTGCTTTCCACAGCTTCGGTTACGTGCGGTCAACTGCAGTCCAAAAATATTAAATGGAAAATTCCAGGAATAAACAATTCGTAAGTTTTAAATGGCACGCTGTTCCATGTTGAAATCTCATGCCCTACAGCTCCATCCAGCCCAGGATGTGAAGCCTCCCTTCGTCCAGTGTGTATCTGCGCTGTGTACACCACCACTCATTAGTCACTTAGTAGCCATCTCGGTTATCAGACAGGAAAACTACACAGGGTTTGGTATCATCTCAGTTGCAGGTATCCACTGAGAGTCTTGGAACTCTTCCCCTGTAGATAAGGGGGGACCACTGATTGTGATGCCACTCTTCTGCTGAAAATGCTTCAGCAGCTTCCCATCTCATCTCACCCAGAGAAAATGGCAGTCTTGCTTTATGCTCTGCCCTCCTGCTCTCTCTCTCCCGCTCTTGTCCTGCTGCTACCCCCGCCTCTATTTGACTCTGCTTCACCACAACACCCTCCATGACTCCCCTCAGACATACCCAGCATGTTCTTTCCACAGGGCCTTTGCACTTACTTTCCTGCTGCCCTTCCTCCAGGTACCCATCAGGCTCATTTCCTTACCCTTTCCAGTCTCTGTTCAAGTCATGCTTTATCAGAGGGGATTTCCATGACAACCCTATAAGCAAGAACGCCATCCTTGAGACTCTCTGCCTCCCATACCTTGTTCTACTTTTCAGCATGGCGCTGTCATCTCCTGACCTATGAAGTAATTCATCGCATGTGTTTATTTCTCATCAGTAGATTTAAATATAAGCTCCATGACAGAGGTGATTTGGTCAGTTCACTCTGTCCCAGAGCCTTGATTCATAGTGTCAGGAACATTATAAGCATTCAATGAGTAGCTGCTGAATGAGTGAAAGATGTCCAATGACTTATTCATCAGAGAACATAGACTTTCTTCACATGGTAATTTTGATAAGAAAATGTCATAGTGAAAAGACTTTTAGGATACCTTGTAATTCTCTCTCTTTTTTTTTTTTTTTTTTTTTTGACGGAGACTTACTCTGTTGCCAGGCTAGAGTGCAGGGGTGCAATCTTGGCTTTCTGCAACCTCTGCCTTCAGGGTTCAAGCGATTCTCCTGCTTCAGCCTCCCTAGCAGCAGGTACTACAGGCACACACCACAACGGCCTCCCAAAGTGCTGGGATGGGAGATGTTGTAATTCTCTTTTCAGCATGAGCAAATTCAGTTCATACAACATCAAGGTGAGAATAGAGGAAGGACGTCATGGGAAAAAGGTGTTCAAATAAACTATTTTCTTTCATCCGAAGGTCTATAAAGTAAATTTGGATCAAGTATGCTTGTTGGAAATCGAAGGATATTTTTCCTCCCTACCCATTTTTTCCACAAACCAAACTAGATTCTCACTTCCACATCTTGGTTCCAGTGGCTCTCTTCCTGGCCTACTGTCACCTCAGCTTCTCACAACGCTATCAATCCTTCGAGATTTCTCTGGAACACCATCCACACCCTTATGCCAGGTGTGACTCCTTCTGCTTTAGACCCCCCGCCCCCGAGTCCACTACCTTATATAACGATCACTATGGACTTTTTACTCTTTCTCCCTTCACAATTTCCAATCTCGGGGGGGATGGTATTGTCTTATCTTTTTATCTTCATAGCACTTGGCACTATGTATTACCCAGAGAAGATGCTCATTATCTGTCTGTAGGAGAGGATTGGATTGATTCAAATTATTGCATTTATCCAGGAATTAGGCATTGAGCTCGCAGACTGCTTTGTTTCACTTTCAGGCGGGCCACAGGGACTCAGAGCAGTTGCCTGACCCTTTGAAAGTCAGCTCAATGGCCTGAGACTATAGTCACCTGTCCAGCTTCCTTAGGGGACACTCCCAACCAATGATCTATGATTTTGTCAAATATAAAGAGCTGTCAAAAATGATCAGGGGAAAAATATCTTCCTTGTAAGCAAATTAAACTCTCTACCTATTTTCTATTTCATGCTCACTATCTGTGTTTTCCAAGAAAACTGTACTTTAAAAATCTCTATGAAAAGCAACTTCTTTTCTATTCAAGTGGAATAACAAGTCACCCTGTGCTACCCATGGCCCCTGCTAATGCTTCCAAGGGAATACAGCAAAGGGCTACTTTCCTTTACAGCCTTTGATTTGTTCTTTCTGCATCCTGTAATTTCCATCCACACCGGAGAGCCAAGTGCTGTGTGGAGCTAATTAAACACTATAATTATCCATGAGCTATGGCCCAGAAGCAGAGAGAAAATCTAACACATGTCTGATTGTAATATCAGGTAAATACTCAAGATGTGTGACTGGTGAAATGCAAAATATTCTATTCATTTAATATTCTTGATGAATAGTGAATTAGTCTAATCACATTAGCTATTCTATTCATTTATTAGGTGAGAGTGATTAGAAGTGAATAGCTGCAGAAAAACCCTCTCAAGTTGCAAAAATTAGACTTCTATAGTTTTATTATGTTTATTTTCAACTGAGGGTAATTGTCTGTAGCTGTCTCTGAGACTAGTCTACGCCCCTCCCCTGTCTTTGCCCCTTGGAAAACTGAGTGTTGGTTACACGTGTAGAGAGAGCAGATAAGACAATGCAGATCTGGTACACAAAAGCTCCTGTGCATTGTATAAACATTCAAAATATCACACACAAACATTGCACTTCCAAGGGCATAACCATACTCTTTTTTGTTCTTTTTAATTGAGGTATAATTTATATACCATAAAATATACAAATCAGTCTAGGTGCAGTGGCTCATGCCTGTAATCCTAGCAATTGAGCCCAGGAGTTTGAGACCAGCCTATGCAACATGGTGAAACTCCATCTCCACAAAACAAAAAAAAATTTAGCCAGGTGTGGTGGTGCAGGCCTGTTGTCCCAGCTACTCAGGAGGGTGAGGGAGGAGGATCACCTGAGCCCGGGAGGTTGAAGCTGTGGTAAGCCATGATCGAACCATTGCACTCCAGCCTGGGCAACAGATTGAAACCCCGTCTCAATAAAAACAAAAACATAAATCTTAAGTGCAAGCTCAATGAATTTTGCCCTATATATGTGCCTGTGTAATCACCACACAGTTCAAGATACAGAATATTTCCTAGAAAGTTTCCCTGGAAGTTACCACTGTTCTGACTTCTATTACTATTCAGTGCCTTAGCCTGCTCCTAACCTCATATAATGGAATCATACAGTCCCATATGAGTTTTAAATAAGAGTATAGTCTTTTAATACAGAAAAAAGAAAATAAAAAGCCCATAATTCCAGCACCACCAAAATAAAAAAGCCCTCAAGATTAAAACAATTAATAAAAGTAATGCAAGAATAGCATGAGGTATTCCAAATATTATAGAAAAGCATTTGGAAAAGCTCTCATCTCCGCCCTTCATCAAAAGTCGTTCATTACTAAGTAAACCCTGCCAGATATTCCCCATTGGCTCCTTCAGATCTTCCCTCCACTTGGCCATCCTACCCTGAGGCCCTGGAGGCTGAACTCCATGGGCAACATCAACGGCTCCCTTGCTCTCTAGTGTCCACTGTGTTCTGCCAAAGGGAGGTGCTACCTGCAGAAGGGACGGCAAGCGGTGGGTTGGCTGGGGGTATCTACTCCCCTGGCTCGCTCTCTTGGTTGCATTGCCTGAGATAGCTGGATCTGAGACAGCCTTCTCCTAGAGCTAGCTACCCTTCCCGAGAGCAGGAACTGCTCCTTTCCCTTGCTACTTCAGGCCTAGATGGTCACCGTTCCCAGCTTTGGCTTGCCCCTGCTTGCTTCAGCACTTCTGTTTGGTTTTCCTTAATCCTTCCAACACCTTTGTGAATAGTCCCTTCATTAAACTCTCCTCACTTGCCCCATCTGAACATTCTGTCTTCTGCTCTTGACTACCACCCATGTTAAATTTTAAATACACTTTATAGAAAACATATTGGCATCGACTGTGTACATAGGTTCTAAACTGCTCTATGGGTGATAAACCATTTCCAGAGGGTTTCTTTATTACCCACCTCTTTCTAATCAAAGTACACTTAAGTCATCCACACACCTAATTCATTCTGATCTTTAAGCACAGTGACAAGTGATCCAAAGTATGTAATATACTATCTTGAAGCTTTTAAGTTATTTTTACCATTTGAACTTACTTTAGGTTTACCACTAAATCTCTTGTTGCAATTTTAGACCTTGTATATACAGGGGCTTTAGCAAAGTCATTTATCTTTCCCAGTAAGCCTAGCATATGCAGGGTATAGACAAGAAGAGCTTTGCTAAAGCTCCCCATGGAGCAAGAACAAGCTGGAAAAAGTGGATCCACTGCTTGAAGACAAAGGTATAAAGTTGACATAAGGCAGAGAAGGTCAGGGGGACTTTGACATTTATAAGAGTCTTCTATGTGCCAGGCATTGTGTTAAACACTTAACAACATTAATTTTCGCATTAGCCACATGAAGTTATGGGCTTGGCATAATTCATAGATGAGGAAACTGACAGGTCTGAGATTTAAATCCACTATCTCTTTGAGTTGCATATCCCAAAACCCAGCTCTCAGTCTAGATTTCTGGTCTTCAGACATGAGTGGGTAGAATCAACATGGCTATGGTGGAGCTGAAGCCCAGGGAGGACAAGAAAATAGGCAGCAAACAACTATTTTAAGTGTTCAAATCCCTAAATCCAGACAAACCACATGGTGGAGTGTGAAGAAACTCAGATGTGTTGCCAGAGCCACCATTTTATTTAAAGAACTGTGGAAAGAACCAGGGATGTTTACCACCAAGAGGCAAAGACCTGAGAGGAAGAGATAGGAGAGAACTCCAGGGAGAAAACCATCTCTGGAGCTCCAGAGGATGGATGCTGAACCAGGGGATGGAGCTTACAGTGAACAGGGTTTGTTCAGTCATTCGCTTGTTCAACAAATAATTATTGATAATCTACCACATGCCAGGCGCTGTACTCGGTGCTAGTAAATACAACAACGAACAAAAGAGACAAAGTGCCTGCTGCTGGGAAGATTACATTTTGTGGGAATAGACAATAAGTAAAAGAAGAGAAGAATATATAATACGTCAGTTATTGACAAGTGCTTCAAAAAAACAAAGCAGAGTAAGGAGGCTGTAAAGAGCTGGGGGTATTATTTGCTTTTGTGCAGGGTGGTCAGGTTCAGCTCTCTGAGAAGATCTCTTCTCTGAAGAGAGCAAATGAGCCCTGTGGGTGTCTCAGAGGATTCATGTGAATATCCAGGAGAAAAATTTTCCAGGTTGAGGGAACAGCACCTACAAAGGCCCTGAGGTAGGCGCATATTTCACTGTGTCTGAAGATTGGCAAGAAGGAGATTGTGACTGACACTGGGCGATCCTACCCAAAGATGGATAAAGAAAGTGGCAGAAGTTAAGCCCAGAAAGTTTGTAGGAGATCGTATGGGGCCTTGGGCTGTGAAAAGTACTCTGGGTGAGATGGGATATACTGAAGGGCTTGAGCTGAGGAGAGACTAATTATGACTAATGTTTACAGAGGGATATTATGTGGAGAATAAAATATAGTTGAATGAAAGATGAAGCAAGGAGACAGGAGGCTGTTAAGATAATCCACATGAGAGAATGCAGCATGAGACTAGACTCAGTGTGGAAGTAGATGTGGTGAGAAGGGGTCAGATTCTGGATATATGTTGAAAGTAGAGCCTAAAGCAGTTGCCCTTGGAATAGATGCAGGGTGAGACAACAAATGAAATGTCAAAGATGGTCCTAAGGCTGTATAGATCAGTAAACTGTAGGCTGGAAGGGTCATTCACGAATTAGGACAACTTCAGAATAACGAGTTTCAGGGAGATATCAGGAGTGCATTTTCAGACATGGTGAATTTTAGACATCTCTTAGACATGCAAGCAGGGATGTCAAGCAACCAGTTGGCTGTATGAGTCTGGCTTTCAGGACACAAGGTCTAGATGGATATGTAAATTGGAGGGTTATCAATGTATAGATGATAAAACTGGCTTTCAGGACACAGGGTCTAGATGGATATGTAAATTGGAGGGTTATCAATGTATAGATAATAAAACTATGAGATTAAGTTAGCCTTACCCTGCTCACTGTTTGTAAATGAGAACTGAGTCCTGGGACATTCCAAAATGTACAGGTTAGGGGATGGGGAAGAACAACATAAAAAAGACTGAAGAGGAACTGTCAGTGAGGTAGGAGAACCAAGAGTGAGTGGTTCCCCAAGGACTAGTGAAGAAACTACCTCAAGGTGAAGATGTGATCCACTATGGCTAAAAATCAACCATAACTTCTGGCAATGTGAAGATCTTTTTCAACCTCGACTAGAACTGCGGAGTAGTGGAATAGTGAGAACAAAGACTGAGTGAGTTCAAGAAAGAACCAGAAGAGAGAAAACAGAACACATAGACAATTCTGTCAGTGAATTTTGCTGGAAAGAAGAGGACAGGAGCGAGGTAGTAACTTCAGGGGCATGTAGGGTAAGGGCAGATTTTTTTTTTTTTTTGCTTGGTTGATGATGACTTGGTTGGTTGGTTGGTTGGTTGGTTGGTTGAAAGACGGAGGCTATGCCATCATCCATCATGTTCTCAGGCTGGCTGGGATGATCCAGTAGAGCAGTGCTACATGTTGTTATAAGAGACAGAGAGAGCACTGCTGAAGGCATGCCCTTGAAAAGGACAGACAGTGGGAGTCCCAGTGCACAAGTAAGAAGCTTTCCTTAGAACCAATCAGAGTAGCTCTTATCTTACCTGCTTTGTATTTCACATTCCACAGAAACTTCATTAGGGGTGTCAACTTGATTGGATTGAAGGATGCAAAGGGTTGTTCCTAGGTGTGTCTGTGAGGGTGTTGCCAAAAGAGATTAACATTTGAGTCAGTGGACTGAGAGAAGCAGACCCACCTTCAATCTGGGTGGACATCTAATCAGCTGCCAGTGTGGCTAGGATAAAGCAGGACTAGACTGGCTGAGTCTTCTGCCTTCCGTCTTTCTCCTGTGCTGGATGCTTCTTGCCCTCGAACATCAGACTCCAAGTTCTTCAGCTTTTGAACTCTTGGACTTACACCATTGATTTGCCAGGGCCTCTCAGACCTTCAGCCACAGACTGAAGGCTGATGCTGCACTGTTGACTTCCCTACTTTTGAGATTTTGGGACTCAGACTGGCTTCCTTGCTCCTCAGCTTGCAGACTGCCTATTATGGACTTCACCTTGTGATCATGTGCATCAATACTCCTTAAGAAACTCCCCTTTCATATATACATCTATCCTATTAGTTCTGTTCCTCTAGAGAACCTGGACTAATACAGAGAAACATGTGTTTTTTTGCTAATTTTAAAATAATAAATGAAAACTCTCTATCAGCTTTATTTATTCCTCACATGTCCCTGAGTCACTTTATTGCCATTTTACTAATAAGAAAACTGAGCCTCAGAAAATGTACTTGACTTCATCAGGTTCTCAATGTTTGTATGAAAACTGGGGCTCAAACTGGGTCTGGCTAATTCCAAAGGCCATACATGTTCCACAACATCAGAGCCTGGAATTCCCCCAGAGGGACCACCCACTAATGAGAAAGGGAGGACATCATCTCACAATGCCAGGCCAGAACACCACAACGGATGTAAACCTAAAGGCTCTGAGGTGCAAGTGCTAGGAGGCAAGACTAAGTGATAACGCCTGGGCTCTCTGCAGTGAGGCCTGTGGGAAAGGTGTGGTTCATCTGACAGCTTTTAAAGGTAGAGAGGGATGGGAGCATCAGCACTTGACAAGGTTATGGGAAGGTCATGAGAAGAGCCGGACTCCCAAGTCAGGCTGATTAGACCTGTGTGAATGAGAAGGAGCAAATGTTTCCACTTGAACTGAAAGTGCAGGAGCAGAGGCCGAAAAAAGCATGATGGGGCTTCTTGAGGTTTCCAGTGACTTCAGTAAGCACTTGGTAAATTCCTACCATGTGTGCAGCATAATGCTTTATGCTCAGAAAAGAAAAAGGAACTGTCATCCTGCCGTGAAGGTACTTACACAATGAACAATTTCAATTCAGCAAAAGATTTCTAAATACCTTCATTATTCAGGCTTCTCCCGAGAAACAGAATCAATAACACATAGATATAGAAATGTAGAATAGAGATAGAAACTTTATTTATTTAAAGAGATTTATTTCAAGAAATTGGCTCATAGGATTGCAGAGGCCGGCAAGTCTGAAATGTGTGGGACAGGCTAGCCGGCTGAAACTCAGGCAGGCATTGACGCTGCCGTTTTGAGGCAGAATCTTTTCTTCTCTGGGAAACCTCAGTTTTTGCTCTTAAGACCTTTAACTGATCGGATGAGACCCATTTGTCCTATCCAAGGTAATCTACTTAAAATCAACCAGCTGTAGCTGTTAAGTACGTTCACAAAATACCATCGAAGCTACACGTGGATTAGTGCTTGATTACATGATGGGTTACTATAGCCTAGCTAAATCGACACAGAAAGCTAACCATCACAGCATCCTATTACTTCCAGGATTTATTCCATAAAAGCCAAAAGCAGGTACTTTATTTTAGAGACATTTGTCTTCTTGAAGTATTATTTCCTGATCGAATTGTACACTGTAGACCGCCGAGCAGCCAGCGGAGGGGCTGCCTCTGAGCCGCTGTTCTCTTAAGGGTGGTTTATCAAGGTTCTAATTCATTGTAATTAATTTTTATTGTGCAGACTCAGAAGCCTGACAGAGTGAAAGGGGATAATTTCACAAGTCAAAATAACAAATAAGTAAATACAAATACTCTCCAACTTCCCAAGAGCAGATCATGCTCTCCAGGTCTCCCCTCTCTGAATGAAACACAGACCCTGACCCCGGTTTCCTCCCAGGAGTCCTGGCTCTTGGACCCTTCTACCCACCAGTTTTCTAGGAAGCTAACCTGATCTCAAATGCCCTCAACCCCGACAACCCTCTTCCCCGCACCTGGACAATTTTAGGACTGCTGTCAGTCTGATGGAAGAGCTAGATTTAGGATGTTGAAACGGTACCCCCGAAAAGGGCGAGAGAGTCACCACTGGGAGGGCCAGGGAGAGAAGCCCTCGTTGGTCGTGCTTGTTGCGAACAATGAAACCTCTGCACGGAGGTTCTTTGTTCAGCTCCATGCTCGGAGCCCCTGCGAGCTGAACAGTGCACGCGCGTGTGCTGGATATTAAGTCTCATTTCAAAGGCGCTGCAGTGGGCAATGATGTGGGGGCCGGCTGGGGGCCAAGAGTGGGGGCCTCCAGCGGCTTTGAGCATCTGTCTGGAGCGGGGAGAGCCTGAGATGACTTCAGTCCCTGTGATGGGGTGGGGGCGTTTTCTTTTCCAGAGGGTAAGAGAGTCAAGGGGCACTGTGAGTCTCTCAGGCAGGAAGCCTGTGTCGGGGTTTTAGGAGAGTCTTGAGTAATGACCAGTGTGGGTTTCTCACGGAGGACTCATTTATCTGGGTGCCAGTGGGTGAGCCCGGCTTCCCAAGCTTGAAAATTTAGATTTATTGGGTGCCAGAAATTGAACTGGACACCATTTAATAGACCCACGCACCATGATGGTGAGGGTAGGGGGATAAGAGTCAAGAGGGCCGCATGGATGGTGAAGAGACAGGGCGTGAAGAAAGAGCAAAACCTGATTAGTCCCATAAAATTCCAGCCACAGCAGGCAGGAAACACAAGACGCGGGAGAAACGGGTGGTTTATGAACAGAGCTAAGATCAGATAAAACTGTGGGAAGACAGAGGTGGAGGTAAGTAAACAGTTAGTCTCTCTGAACTTAAGGAAGGGGTTACTGGAGAGAAAAAGAGAGAGACCACAGGCTTCCGAACTCTACATGAAGACAAACCTTATGTTAGAAGGGGTAGATCGATAAAAAAGCCATTTGCTGGTTACAAAAGAGAAAAAAAAAAGCATATCTTGTTCAGCCTCTTGATCTGAAACAGAAGAAAAGCTTTGGGATCTATGGAATGTGGATTTACATAGAGAGACCCCAGAATATATAAATATGCTGGCGACTTATAGTGTGAAGAGAAAGGCAGAAGGGGGCACACTTGCAGGAGGAGACAGAAGTGGGGGTGGGAGTGATGTCCAAACGCCTCACTCCCCAAATGAACCTGGGGAGTGCATAGCCCTTCTCGGGGTGCCTCAAGGGGTCTTCATGATTTTTATCTACTTTCTCCCTGGGGCTGGAAGAAGCAGTTTAAAAATGACATTGTAGGCTTTGAGACATTTGAATAAAATGACTGTGTAATGCAACACAGCTGATCTGAATCCCTTTACTCACAAACATACATGTTCATTCGATATGTAGTGTGTTTCTTCCTCTGTGCAAGGCACCGCACTAGAGTCATGGCTGCAGGAAGGCACAGTAGGCACTTCATTCATTCATCCATTCAAGAAATATCTATCTAGAGGCAAAAAAAGAGCCCATGACTTCCCTGAAGGTGCTCCCATCCCAGGGGAGGAGACGGACAAATCAATTCCCACGTACAGCACTCGGGAGACCTGAAAGAGGGGCCCATGAATCAGACAGAAGAACCAAGGAAATCTCCCCAGAAGAGGTGACTGTCACACCTAGATTGTGGGCTCCTGAACCTCAGTGGTCTGCCAAAAGTCACCTTTGTCAATGAAAAACCCAGAAGTTTGAACTAGATTCAGCACACATGTAGATACTTGGAAATACCCGGCTTTCTGGTGATTATAGCCAAATGCCCAACAGCATTTGTAGATAGGAGTGCATGCATGTACCTTGTAAATAATGCAAACATGTACCATGGAATAATTATTTTTATGAGCTATTCTTCTTCCACGAGAACACAAATTATCAAAATTCTTTGCTACTTTTATACATTAGTTTATTACTTCTCCTCAATTAATGTGGTGAAATTTATATCTTTGCACATGGCCAAGGTAATAACCCCTGTGGCTCAAGGCAATTAGATAAGGCCTTAAAGAAATCAGACTGTGAACAAGGCAGAAGTTTAATAAAATTTGAAACCGACAGCTATTAAGCTACATGAAACCTCATGCTCACAAATATCAGGCAAATATCACTACAGAATTATTCAGTGTAAGAAGCGCTGGTAAAAACTTTCTATCCCATTTTTGTGAGAGTTTTAAAGACTACATTGGTGTGTGTGTGTATGAGAGTGCATGCATGTATGTATATATGTACATACATGCATGTATGTATATATCTATATGTATATATGTACATACATGCATGTATATGTACATATGCGTGGTATATTTATTTGATGTAGGGATGTTCTAGAGGAAGAAAAGCAAAATTGTGAAGGCGATGCTTCCTTTTAGCAATCCCCAGTCACCTGTTCTATTTCTTCTTATTTTCTCTCTCCCTAGTCACCCACACCAACCCCTAGGGAGCTCAGAGTCTTCGAGCCCTTCATTTGTGTATTCCCTCTCCACCCCCCGTGAAAGCTTATCTCCTTATCCCTAATTCACATAAATATACTTCCCATGGAATATTTTAATTTAGACAAGCTAATATAGCCCTAAGCTGAAGATAAAGGTAGAACTTCAGGAATGAACTAGCAACAACTCAAGGGTAGTCTGAGGGTAGGGGCTAGAGAAACAGGAGACTTGTCCTGGCCAGGCTAAAGGGAAAACAAAGAAAGCATGAGCATGAACACCTGTAGTTTTCATGCTACTTTTTAGTCCACTGAACAAGTCACTTTCACATCCTCTTGCCGGAGTTGGTCTGTCTCTTTCTGTGTTCTACAGCCCTCGTAATCACCTCAGATGGATCACGTGTCCAGTTGCGTAATTAACTTATTAGTTACTTGTTTCTGACCCTCTCACTCCCTAGACTATGAGTGCCTAAAGTGAGGGGACCATGTCTTCCTAGCATGGTGCCTAGCATGTCATGAGTGCCCATAAGCATGTTGAGTGCTTTTCAATGAATTTAACTATTCTGTGTCAGTTTCTTCCCCTATAAAATGGACGTTTGTCCATTTATCCACTCACACACTTACTCAGCATTCACTGTACAACCTGCTAGGCTAAGTGCTGTACGAGGCACAGAGATGCATAATCTGCAACTTACCTAAAACAATATTCCCTGCCTACCTCTCAGAATCATAAAGAAGAACAAAGAGATCGTGTGTAAGAATGAGCTTCAGAAACTGTCAGTGCTACCAGAGATAAGGGATGATGTTACTTTTACTACCTGTGCCATGCAGATGCTGTGTGCTCTCCTGGCCCTGCAAGGGTTATTTCTGCAGATTCCCCCAGTCTCCCTTCTCTGTGGCTCCCAGCAGATGTATTAAGTGTAATCTTGGAACCAGTCCAGGTTTGCTCTTTAAGACTCAGAATGTTCAATATTTCCTGCACGGAGCAGGCCGCTCTGGCCTGGCCTGGCGCCAGGGATTCTGACGGGTGCAACCCTCAAGCATCCCTGGAGTCTGGGCCCCAGCCCCAACTTGCCCAGGTTCCATGAGGCTTGCTTGGGAAGCAGCGACAAAGCCTGAACAGAGACTGCCACCGCAGCCCCTCCAGCTTGTATGCAAGATGACCTGCTCTCCGACTCCCTCCCGTGCAGCAGCTGAGGACGGGAAGTCATACTGCTGCCTGTTCTGCTTCTTGGAGCAGCCTGGGCCCCTCGAGAGGCAGGTGGGGCATCTGTGCTTCCCTGGGGCTCTGGCTTGGTTGACCAAGGAATTAGTACTTTTGAAAGGTTTCCACAGGAAAATAAAAGAACAGCAGTGAGCTGAGTCCCCTGGACACTTGCTGGGCTAATATCATGGAAGTTGACCCCACCTGCATAGTGTGGGTGATGAGACCCCATCTGGTTTTGCAGCGAGAGCTGCCTCCCTGTGACTACTCAGGGCTAATGCGTCCTCTTTCTTACAGTGCCAGCACAAATGGAATCCATATCCTTCTCCAAACACTGATGGGGAAGGAGGGGATTCTCAGGAATCTTTGGGAGCACTTCCTTTTGGACCCCTGTTCCCCTCCCCTCCTTCTTTTTAATTAATTGACATAATCACTTGCACAGGCTGAACACATGTGACACATTCTGGATTCCTGTTTGCATTTAAACAGGAATTAGATTTGTGCTTTCAATTGTGGTCTTTTTCTGACTTTTCCCCCACCCTTTGTCTTTGCATTTTAGCCTTCCATCCCCTCCTGATATTTCTTTTTTCTCCAACTCTCTCATACTTGGTAGATGACATGATCACTTGCAACCTGCCTTCATCAAATATCCACCCTCTATCTCAACCACGACAATTCAATTAAACAAGTAAGTACATTCTGCAATAGAAAGGAACAGAACTTGAGCTCCCACAAGGCACTAGGCATGATGCAAAAGTCCAAAATACAGACAGACAAGCTTCCTGCACTCACAGAGCTCCCCTGCAGCCTGCGAGCCTGAGCTGGTGTTAAAGCATCTATGTCATGCACAGGCCGCCTAAGACAGTGAAGGCGTATTACAAAAGTAAAGATGAGAAGTCTAGAGCGCTCTAAAGAACATGAGAGTCAAAGCCTGGCCAATAAAGAAATTTTCCCACAGCAGACCACTGAAAGAATTCTCCTGTGGAAAGAATTGCAGTCCCAGGTATGTTCAAGTTCTGCCTTTAACCGACCTTTGTTAAGCTGTAATCTCTTCTGACCTCAGTTTCCAGGAAAATTGAAACAAATAACCACTAATGTCTCCCAGCTCTGAAATGCTTTGAGTCTGTGACTTCAATGACTTTTGTTTTGTGATCTATGTCATAATAAAATTACATTAAAATGGACTGTAGATATAGGTAAACGTTAGCTGTATCTTTTTTTCAGGGAGAGCAGGTCCCTGATTTTGTCATAATGGTCTGTGTGTGGAGATACAGTATTTTATGATAGTTCTCAGTTTATGTACCGTGTCTGACTACCAAAATGCAGTGTTCCTTTAAGTATTTGAGTCCCATGCTAGTTGGAAAGACAGACTGTTATTCAGTCTGTAGCCATTTTTACTGGAATCCTCTTCAGACAGAGTTTGAGCTGCTTGAGCTAATGAGAGAGACAGAGAGCTTCTCAAACCCTGGAGGTCAGCAGATGTGAGCTTTATGGGAAAAGGCAAAGAACGGGGGAAATTCCATCATGATCATGAAAAGGCACTTACAGTAAGCTCTGTTATCCATCAGAGGAGCACTATAGTTTGTTCTGGTAGGTGGCTACTAAACAGTCTTTGTAGATGCTGCATGGATGACCAATTTGCAAAGATTGAAAGAAACATGGAAATACACCAAAAAGTTGCTATAAATAAATTAATCCTCTTTGAGGATTCCAAAATCCTTTGTACGGGCATTGAATAGCAACTAAGAATTATGAGACTGGCAATATCATTTTTGCTCTGTGTTGCAAAACAACAAGGACCCTGTTTATCAATCCTGTTATTTTTGGAAAACAAACAACCACAGTAAAAAACAAATAATACTACCAAACACAAGTTGGCTTTACCCTCGATTCCTATTTCCAACATCTGTCTTGTTCCTGCTCCATGCTCTACCCACTCTTGGCTGCAACCATTTCTAAAAAAAAAAAAAAAAGACTTGGAGTCTCCCGTATGCACCTGTGCTCATAAGGGCCTTCTCTCTGCGTGAAAGCCCTCCTTGTTGTCACTGCCTAGTTCTCTACCTGCCAAGGTCAGCTCTAGTCTCTTTCACGAAGCCATCCATCATACCTCCCACCCCAAGACATGATTTTTCCCATTTCAGAGCTCCCACAGCACTTTGTTTTCACCTCTCTTAGGGTATTTACTAATGTTGCGCTCTTTGGGACCATGTGAACCTATCTTGCCCTGGCACTTTCCTTCAGAGGATGTTTGACACATAATCTGCCTGAGGATATTAATGTTCTCATAGGGCTAAACTTTCTCGATAGGAATAGACACATTTTATCATTTATCAACATTTTACAATTTTGAAAATTTTTAAAATCAGGTCTGTACTTCTTATCCCTAAATGCCTTCCAGCATCCTGAGGGCGGAATCGGATCTAAGCAATCTGCATTTCCATCTCTAATCAGAGCCCAGCATAGAGTGGGAAGTAATCAATATTTGTTGAATCTAGCTGATCATAATAAAAAGACACCTTGGCACATTAGCACATTAGCAGAATCCTAGAGTTGGAAATGTTCACCAAACTTAAATCCATCATCTTCAACAGAAAAAAAAAGCATATTTTACATCAGAAACAGAAATAACAGCATGTGCAATCCCATTTTGAAGCTTGGATGGTTTACTTTAATAAAGAAGTATCACTATCCTGTAATCTTTAAGGAGTTTGTTGACAAGAGCCACTTTGTCATGTTGAATCTTTGCATCTGGAGGAATAGATTCATCCATTTATTTAACAAATATTACTAAGCATCAACTATGGCCTAAGGAGCTGTTAAAGTTTTAGGGGTACCCCAGTGGAAAAGGGCAAGATTCTTAAACTCATGGGGATTATATTGTCAAGGGGTAAACCATATAAGAAGTTTAAAAATAACAAATGTGGTTTCAGGGGTATAAAGAAATCAGGGTAGTGATGGTTACATAAGCATTTTAGATAGGATGGTCAGGGAATCCTTTTGCTTGCAGATAATTATTTCACTTGAAAAAAGGTAAGTGACCCATGAAAATATGTGAGGAAAACACATTCCAGGCAAAAGGAACAGCATATGCAAAGGCTCTGTGATAAGAGAATGCTTGGTGTGTCTGAAGAAAGGACAGCAATGTAGCAAGAGGGGAGTGATCAGGGATGGGGGTTGGGATGGGTGGCAAGAGATAAGGTCAGAGCAATAGCAGTGGCCCAGATTTAGGAACTGAAGAATATGTGAAGGCCTTAGGATTTTACTCTGAGTGGGATGGATATCTTTGGAGCATAAAGCATCACACCTGAAGTGTGACAAGATCCGGCCTATGTTTTAAAAGTATCACTCTAGCTGCTATATTGAAAACAGATGAGGAGACAGCCAGAGCAATGGGTGAAGATAGAGGCACTGAAGCCAACTGGGAAACTGCAGCAATAATCCAGGATGCCGGTGACATGAACTAAGGCGGTGAGTGGTGAGGGTGGTAAGAAGTGTTTGGGCCCTGGGTACACATTTGAAGGTAGAGCTACCAGCTTTGCTGAATTATTAGGTATGGATTCTGAAAGAAAGATCTCGAAGGTTCTTAGCCTGGGTACCTGGAAGAAAAGAGTCACCATCTACTGAGATTGAGTAGAAAGTGGAAGAAGGTTTGGAATGAAGGAGCTCAGTAGTTCAGTTTTGGCTATGTCAAGTTTGGGATCTTATTCATCATCCAAGTAGCGATGTTGAGAAGGCAATTAGACATAGGATATTGGAGTTCAGGAAAGATGTTCAGGTGGGGTAAATAAATGTATGAGTTGCCAACAAATAGTAAATATTTAAAGTCATGAGACCAATGCATAGAAAAGAAGAAAGATAAAGACAGATTTAGAGAATGGAGTCCTGGAGTAATGGTAGGAAATAACGTAGGACCAGCAAAGATCACAGAGAAGGAATGGCCTTGGTGGGGAGCGGGAGAACCAGGGGGGTATAGTATCCTGAGAGCCAAGTACAGAAAATGTTGCAAAGAAGACAGATGATCACTTGGGTTAAATGCTGCTGATAGATCAGGTGAGAGGGGAATGGAAATTGACCATGCATTTAGCAGCTGGCAGGTCACGGTCACCTTGACAAGAGCAATTTTCTGTCAAGTAAGGAGGGTGAAATTCTGACTATGATGGGTTCAAGAGAAAGTGAGACAGAAGGAATTGGACCAACTAATATCAATCACTCTTTCAAGGCATTTTGCTGTGAAGGAGAGCTGAGAAAGGCATGATCGTTTGAAAAAGGAAACACTTTTCTACTCTGGCTAAAGAACCACCTGGAGGAAACTCACTGCCTTCTGAGAGCATCATTTTTACTTACAGGGTGAGAGGATGAATCAAGGCTGGCCAGACACATTCAGAGGTTGTGCCTATGTTCTGAAAACTTTGAAAACTACTCCTTCACATACTAGAAGCACGGAAGATCCAGCTGCCCTCTAAGGCCTCAAGTCAATCATCCCTTATCCACCGAAATGGCTAAATACCATCTGACACTTTCCTTCTCTTCCTGCCTGAGTCTGCAGACACATTTGGAGTCTCTTGCCACCAGCAGAATGACAACCCTTGTAGATTTGTGGGGAAACCTGCAAGAAACCTGAGATGGGAAAAGGTCAAGAACTGAAATCCAATTGAAAAACCATATTTTGAGCAAACCTGTGTCTAAGGAGAATGGAGAAAAGGGGAGGGCCATGACCGGGGACAGTTAGGAGCAAAGGAACCCCCAGCTCCCTCAATTCCAGAGTGCTTGGGCATCCTGCAGCAATCTAGGATCTCTTTGATTGCCTCTTTTACATCTGCATCAAGTCATGCCGAGAACATAGATTCTTTGCTGATAACTGTTTCCCCTTTGAGCCTGGGGCCTACTTAACAGGTACAACCTGCTTCGTTGGCTTTTTAATTTGGCCTCTTTAACTTAAGCTCAAAAGCTGGCAGGAGGTGACTCATACCAAAGTGAAACTTGGTTATTTAGTTCAATTTCCTCCAGCCACTTGTTACTGAGCGCCTACTAGCGCTGCATACTATGCTAAGTTGGTGCAAGGATACAACTTAAAAGAAAATACAACTTGTTTTCATGGAGCTCATGGTCTAAGTTAGTCTGTTCTCAACCAAGGGTAGGGGGGTGATTTTACCTCCCTGGGGGACATTTAGCAATGTCTTTGGACATTTTTTATTGTGACTGCTAAGGGAGGGTGCTACTAGAGGCCAGGGATGCTGCTAAACATCTTACAATGCACAAGACTGCCTCCAACCGCAAACAGTTATTCAATCTAAAATGGCAGTAGTGCCAAGACTGAGAAAGTCTGGTCTAAGGCATAGCACAGCACGTGTACAACCAACTAACACAAAGTAGGCTGTGATAAGCAGCAGTCCACATTTCCAGGAATCCAAGTCATAGAAAGACACAATCTTAGGTTCAGCAGCTAGACCCAGCCAGCAGCAATTCCAGGCAGTCCTGAGAACTGTACTCTAGAGAACAAAGCCTAGCAAGTTCCTTCGTGGGTCCCTGTATACACGTATACATCCTTCTTGAGGTACAAGGCTCTTTTGTACATTCTGTCATTTTCTATCTTCACAATGATCCTATTCAAAGGTCCTCCACATATTTTCATAAATAGTCCTTCTCTATCTAGAAAGACCATTCTCTCCAACTGAGAGAAAGGCAGGCACCTCAGCTTAGCCAACCAGAGCAGCCAAATTGACCCTGGCAGTCACCAATGACAGATGCCCCAGACAGATGCCCATCCCTCCTTAGTGCCTATCTGAAGCAAACAGAATTAGTGTATCTCCATTTTAGATTGGGAAACCGGGGGTTAGCGACATGACTAGGACCTCACTGCTCCTAGCTTGCAGTGTCTTGGCTCAAACCCAGGCCTTTGGACTCTACATGCAGAATTCTTTCTACGACGAGAAGCTGCCTCTCTCTACAGTAATAACAATAGACATTAGCATGTTTATGGAGCTTGACAATTTACAAAATGATCTTCATGTTCATTCTTTTTCTCCTCAGATATTTACTGGGACACGTGCATGGAAAGATGTGGAAGATACATTTTAGATTTAGATTGAAGGAGAGAAAGAGTCATCACCTGTATTCCTATCACTCACATTCCATCTATCCATGTTCATACATAAATCACGGAGGATATACAGCTCCAGAGACCCTTTGCATCAAAATGGAGTCAGATTAAAGGGTTCACCAGGTAGCACTATATACCACATTTACATGCCCTTAAAAAACTTAGGGAGATTGATTCAAGTGTGGTATGGCTTAAAATGACCAAGTAAAATCTGAGCCACATGCTTTCATTTAAATACAGATGGTCAGGTTTTGTTTATGTATACAGAGCCAACTGCTTATACAAAGCGGTGTCCTATACATATAAACCAGCAAAGCCATTTTAGAACCCAGAGTTTGAAAGAGTCTATATAAATGTAAATTACCAACCAAAGGGAGCATAAAAGCTATGGATGTGAAAATGAGGCTACTATCTTTCCTCATCCAGCTCCTATTGGCCAGCATGGGCTCACACAGTGTTCTTTCATTTGGGGAGTCTCTGGAGCATGGACTTAGCTGGGTTTCTGTGCCAGCGCTTCAGCTGGCAGTGATTGGGTGACCTGTGTTTCCTTGGTGGTTGTTTGTCATTGTCAGGGGGGCTTCCAGATTTTACAGAGTCACTGAGGTCTTCACACATCTGACTTGTCATCCCAGCACTATTTTGATCCCTTGGATTCTCCAGCAGGCATCTTCCAGGAAAATTCTGGGAGTGTCTTGGCCCGATATTTCAGTCTAATGGCTAGTAAGCTAGCTTTATATCCAAGGCCAGAGCTGAGCTCTGGTTGGAATAAAATGCTACTGAAAGCTGTATGAACTCTTGTATGCCATGAATGTGTTTCATTTGGGACCCCACAGTAGCCAGCGATTCACTAAATGGGACTCTGAGGCATGAAAAAAGCTAAAGTGAGCTGCTCCCAACTTGTCATTGTCAGCAAGGGAGGATGTGGCTCACAATGGGGGAGGGGATTGGTTGAATAAGAGGGAATGTCTGCAGACTGCTTGGAGATCCATGCAGGAAGAACCTGGAGAAGAGCAATCTAGCTAAGTGGAATTATTTTCTTTCTTTCCAACCACGGTATATTAATTGGGTACAAATCGGTCCACTTAATGCCAATTGACATGAAGCAATTTCGCATTTGATGGCAATTGAAAACCCATGCTTGCTGCTCCAAACCTGCTTGATTGTTCCAAACAGATTTCCCATCCTAAAGTGGAAATGGATTTAATTTGATCTCTTCAGTCTGTTCGCCATTATGTGTGAAACAGTGGTATTGGTAGCCAGGAAATCAGCAGCTACCTGAGCAGTGGAGTGTTCAAAATGAAGGCATTCCAGCTGCTGGTGAAAATTCAAAGGAAAGAGTCATGCTATAGTTGTGATGGCTACAGACCTGGGAGAGCATAGTTGTTCTTTGTTGTTGTTGCAGCTGTCTCATTGTTTTGACTTGTCTTTTTTTTTTTTCTTTGCTGTTTCCTTAAGACTAGAGAAGCTTAAAGCTAAGGAAAGTCCTAGACAGCAACCTTGTCCAGTTGTTGCTTCAGTGAGGAAACCCAGGCCTAACGAAGTTTTGTGACCTGCCTCAATAATAATCTGCCCACTCTTTCTCATTCCTGTCTTTTATATTCTCATGCATTCCTCACTCCCACTTCCAAGAAGTCTAGCTCAGCGCTCTGTCAGTGGAGAGGTAATGGAAATAATATATAGTCTTATAACTGAAAGTCTTGAGTTCAAGGGATGCACCTGAGTCATGTAACTTCTCAGGGCTTTGGTTCCCTTATCAATGAAAAGGAAATACAGATCCACGCTTCCCAGTGTTTTTGCAAGAATCGAATGAAATAACTTACGTAAAAGCAGTTTACAAATTACACTGGATCATGAGATGTAAAACATTATCCTACCAAAGCCCAAAGCCCCTCCTAGACAGGAGACAGGCCAAATGGGTCAAAGGTTGGAAGCTAGGCAAGAAACAAGCTTTGATCAAGTGACTGTAAGAACCACGAGAGTACCAGTAATACTCTCCACTCATACCTCAAATCAAAGAAAGATTAGGGATTAAAAAGCTGAAAATATTTACAGATGTTTGGCAAGGCTGTGGTTAGCCTTTTGACTTTTGGAACAAATAACATCTAGTGATATTTGTTTCACTTGTTTTTCTTTCAACTAAGTTGTCAGCATATTATTTGAAAACTTTTTCCATTCTAAAGCTCTATTTTGTGGAGAGATATCTAATCACTTATCTGAACAAAGATGCAAACATGGCCATATGGCCTTTGCCCTGTCAGAGAAATCAGTGAAATCAGAAAAATCAGAGAGCCTTATCCTATATTCTACTGGCAATATACCCAAGTGTTTTATAAAAGTGTTTACAGAAATATGTGCCCTTGGTGCTTTCACAAGTACAAGCATAAATGGAACAAGATATAGGCAGATCATACTAGATGAAGCTCTGTGCTAGGAGACACAAAGTGTTGTTTCCTGGTAGCTGTGTGACCTAGGGCAAGTCACTTCACCTCTCTGAGCTTCTGAGAGATGAACAGGGGTACAAAACAGGGATATTACAATATCAACCCCAGGATTAAGTGAGATGACATCATCCAGGTCTCAGCTCAAATACCCCCTGTTCAGAGAGGCTATAGTGCATGCTGTGGTGGGTCACGCAGATCCCCCCTATCGGGACTGAAGCATCATTTGACTAGCTGCTGTGAGTGTTGGAAGCTGGATCCCCTTCATAGACTGTCCTAAGCTGCCCGTCTCGCCCAAAATCTTCCCACCAAAGGCAGCACACATACAATACTAGCCAATAAGAGGGTCTAAAAGCCAATTCCTCAGCCCCAACTCAGGATATATTGCAGGACTACCCCAGCTTCAAGGCTGTCTGTGGTGTTGGAGGCTGAGGCTTTGCTATGTCTATGTAATAGCCCAACTTCTGTTTTCTGCCCAATCTTATTTCCTGTACATATGCTCCTAGACTTAGGGTTACATCCTGATAAACTCATCACAAGTTGAAAACATCGTAAGTTAAAAATGCATTTAATACACCTAACCTACCAATCATCATACCTTAGCCCAGCCTGCCTTAAACATGCTCAGAACACTTACATCAGCCTACAGTCTGGCAAAACCATGTAACACAAAGCCTACTTCATAACAAAGTGTTGAATATCTCATGTAATTTATCGAATACTGTACTGAAAGTGAGAAACAGAATGGTTGTATGTGCACTTGTAGTGCAGTTTCTACTGAATACGTATCACTTTCACACCATCTTAAAGTCAAAAAATTGTTAAGTTTAACCATCTTAAGGTGGCAACTGTCTGTACTTCCCCAAGAATGTTGATTCTGAAAAAGCTCCACAATGAACTCTCTGTGTGCTAATCTCCATCTCAGATTCACTTCCCACAGAACCTGACCTGCAACACGGCTCCTTACTGACCACACTGGATAAGATAGAATGAGCTCTCCTTTGGTCACTTTCTATCCCATTGCTTATGTTGCTATCTGAAAAACGTATCATTTATTGATTGGCATGTGTATTATCTGCCTTGCCACCATTATAATATATAGTCCATGAGGGCAGGAACTTCTTGTGTGTTGCCCACTTCTATAGGCCCTAGGGCCTAGCACACAGTAGGCACTCACTAAATACTTGTTGAATAGAAGATTGACAAATGTTAAGAGATTCTAGTTTGCTAAAAACAATAAGCTGTACAAATGTTAGTTTATATATTTTCTGATAATTCAATTTGCGCTTCAGAAATGATGTGTAAAGGATAGTTGATGAATATGTTGTAGGACACATCCAGTGAATCACTTATCAACAAATTAATGGGTCCTGCCTTGGTTGGCATTTCTGTCGTCAAACTAATGGCGTGCTTATTTAAAGTGTCTTTGTTATGGGCCCTTAATTTATCCAAAGAGTATTTTTAAACGTGAAAAAAATCAACTTAAAATAATTGAACACAAGAGTGTTTTTACATGTATAATAGCAAATACCATATGGATAAATGAAGAGCTCATAGCTAAGGAAACATCTATCATTAAAATGAACAGATTATTAGTTAAATAACAAAGAGTGTTGTCATAAGCAAGTGCAATTCATGTGTTGATTCTTGTAAGACTCTGCTGGGTCATGAAGGTTTCAGGTCCAGAGATCTGGGCTCTAGTCACTGCATGTCTGGTCCTGAGTGTTATCATCTGTGAAATGAAAAAGATGCTTTTTATTATCCCTCTTAACTCTGGAATTTTAGGTGCCTATACTAGCTGATTGAGGTACATCAATGATACGTTGATATCAAAGAAGACGATATAAGCTGAGTGTCATGGACACCTATAATCCCAGCTACCTCGGAGGCTGAGGCAGGAGTATCCCTTGAGTCAAGGAGTTCTAGACTAGTCTGGGAAACATAGTGAGTCCCCATCTCATAAAAATGTTTTTAAAAAGACAACTTACAGCATAGACTATACTACTGAGTGTATAAAGGATAAGGTTAAAATGTCTTAACCTATAGGATACTTGGGGTGAAAAGTAGACAGCCTATGTTTGATTAGTTATTTGGTCTAAATTCAAGGTCACACTTAAACTGATTTTTAATGAGATTGGATTGATAACTAGAAAGGCAAATAAGCTTGAAGCCAATGGACAGTAGATCTATGCAATGGTCTGTGATCTGGGGATAGGATGTATATTTCTGGGCCTTGAAAAGCTGTGTTTTTAAGAGTGTTTCCTCCTAAAATCTCTTGAGAAATGCAATGCTCTCCTTTTCTCACATGTATGAACCGGACGAGGTGGTACCACAACCTATCTGCTATCACTTTTTATTTCGAGTCCCAGCTCAGAAGAATGTGACCTTCGTTGCTTTCTCTCTTTCCCTTTACAACTTCTCTTTCCCATCCTCCTTCATTCTCTCATTCTGGTCACCTTCCAAGGCTCCATTCTCTACTCTCTTCCCTATGTACTAATCTCCAGTGATTACCTCATCTACCCACACAGTTTTGATTGTGAGCAGATGGTTCCCATGGAAGTATTTCTGGCCACAACTTCTTAATTTCTAAATCAAAATCCTAACTGTCTGCTGGACACTTCCACTAGCTATCTCAGCAACTCAAACGCATAACGAAATAGAACTTAACTTCTTCTTTGTCAGCCTATTTACTTAAACAGCTGTTGATCCTCACTTTCCTCACTTGTTTTGTGATAGCACTCATCTTCAAGTTTTTGCTTCCTAAACCTGAATATTCATTCAGTTCCTTCCATTTTTCCTTTTTACTGTCTTCTGCATATGCGTCATTTTCACCCCCTCCATCCTGATAGAGATCTTGAAGAGGATAACACTTTCAATAATCAAAACTTACATCACTATATTGAAAGTTGAGCCTGGCATGACGGCTTATACCTGTAGTCTTAGCTACTTGAGAGGCTGAGGCAGAAGGATCATTTGAGCCCAGATGTTCGAGACCAGCCTAGGCAACATAGAGAGACTCTGTCTCTCTCTCTCTTCCCTCGTTTTGTTGTTGTTGTTGTTGTTTGTTTGGTTAATGAAATAGAGAAAGTTGAAACAGGCAATAGTATGGAAAAAATTATAGTTTAAACTCACTGTTAAGCATAGATAAAGCAGTGCTAAATAAAACATTATTAATAGAAAAGGAAGTCAAGCAATGAGGAAAAAAGACATTATGATCATGTTGGGTTTATACTAGGAATTCATATATGGCTTAACATTAGAAATTTGATAAATATAATTCATTACATTAACAGGTTAAAGAAAAAAGCTATATGAATACCCATAGATTCATGAACACAGAAAAAAAAATTGAAAATTGATAAAATTTAACACCCATTTGTGATTGAAAAATAAAATCTTAGCAGGCTAAAAATGGAAGGAAACTTTGTACTTCTACCAAAAACTTCCCTCAGACATAATTTTTAATGATCAAATGTTAAAAGCCTTATAAGAAAGATAAAGAAATTTCTGCTACTGACACTTCTGACCATACAGACCAATAGAGGTCCTAAGCATGACAGTTAGAACAAGTCAAAGAAATAGCAGGTGTGAAGGTTGAAAAGAAAAACAAAACTGTTAGTGCTTGCAGTGGATATGATTTTCTACGTGAACAATAAAACAAAATAATCTACAGAAAAATAGAATTAAGAGCATTCAATAAGATTGTTGGATATAGAACAAATACACAAAAATGAACTGCATTCCCTTATAATTTAAACAAAAATGTTAAGAAGTAATTTGAAAAATATTATTTACAATACCCAATATGAAGTACCAAATAATCTCACAGAAAATGTGCAGAGTCTTTAAGGAGAAAATAATAAAATATTACTGAAAATATTAAAAAGATCTAAACAAACAGAAAGATGTATCAAGTTTATGGATAAGAAGACTCAATATCTTAAATATGTACATTCTCCCCAAATTAAACTAAATAAATCAAAGAAATTTCAATCAAAACCTTAACTGGATTTTTCATGGAACTTGAGAAGCCAATTTCTACAATTGTATAAAGAAGTGAATGGCCAAGGAAAACTAAAAAAAGTGTCTTTGAAAAGACTTGTTCTAAAAGACTTCTGGACTGACAACATTGTGGGATTGCAAAAGGGATAGACAAATCAGAAAAACAACAGGCTGTAGAATTGAAAAACAGAGCTGTGTATATGAGGAACCTTCATATATAATACAGGAAACATTGCCAATAAGTAGAGAAAGGATGGGCTATTCAATAATTGATGCTAGGTAACTTTTGTACATATGAGGATTTAAAGAAAAGGATTTCTACCTCATTTCACATCCATTAAAACCCATTTGCAAAGAGGTATGAATATAAACAAACTTTTTGGAAGTAATTATAGAAGAATGTACTTATTAATCTGAGATAGGGAAGAATTTCTAAAAGACTCTAGGTGTAAAATCTCTAGATCTTAGTTTGTTTCTAAAGAACATATATTTATGTCTCACAGTGCTGGAGGCTGAGAAGTCCAAGATCAAGGCAGCATCTGAGAGCCCAATCTCTGCTTTCAAGATGGCAACTTGAATACTGTGTTCTCTCGAGTACACATGAACGCTGTGTATATGAATTCATGTACACAAATTCACGTACAAATGAATGCGAGGAATACTATGTCTTCATATGACAGAAGGGGGGAGGCCAAAGGGGCAAACTCCCTATGTCAAGCCTATTGATAGGGGCACCAAATCCCATTCACGAGTGTGCAGCTCTCATGCCTCAATCAAGTCTCCCAAAGGCCACATCTCCCAGTACTATTGCACTGGGAATTAAGTGTTGGTTGTCTCTTCATTTTTTGAGATGGGATCTGTATTAGTCTATTTTTACACTGCTGATAAAGACATACCTAAGACTGGGTAATTTATAAAGAAAAGAGTTTAAATGGACTCACAGTTTCACGTGGCTGGAGAGGCCCCATAATCAGGCAGAAGGTGAAAGGCACATCTTACATAGTGGCAGGCAAGAAAAAGCTTGTGCAGGAAAACTCCTCTTTATAAAACCATCAGATCTCATGAGACTTATTTACTATCATGAGAACAGCATGGGAAAGACCCACCCCATGATTCAATTACTTCCCACTAGGTCTCTCCAACAACACGTGGGAATTGTGAGAGCTACAATTCAAGATGAGATTTGGGTGGGGACACAGCCAAACCATATCAGGGTCTCACTATATTACCCAGGTGGGTCTCAAATTACTGACCCCAAGTGATCCTCCCACCTCAGCCTCCTGAGTAGTTGGGATTATAGGCACACACCACTGTGCCCAGTGGAAATTAAGTTTTAACATACATTTTGGAGGAGATGAAAACATTCAAACCATAGTATTCCACTGCTAACCCCCGAAAATTCATGTTCTACTCATATATAAAATGCATTCATTTCATCCCAATAGCTGCAAAAAACTTAACTCGTTCCATATCAACATTAAAGTCTAAGTCCAAAATCTCATCTAAACATCATATGGGCAAGAGTCAAGGTACAATTTATCCTCAGGCAAATTTCCCTCTAACTGTGAGCCTCTGAAATCAAACAAGTTACATTCTTTCAAAATACAATGGTGGGACAGGTATAGGATATATGTCCCCATTCCAAAAGGAAGAAATAGGAAAGAAGGAAGGAGTAACAGGTCCCAAGTAATTCCAAAACTCAACAAGGTAAACAACATTAAATCTTAAGCCTTGAGTATAATCTCCTTTAACTCCATGTCCCACCTTCAAGAATACTGGGGTAGGGGTTGGGCCCCCAAGGCCCAGGCAGCTCTACCCCCACAGCTTTGCAGGATGCAGCTCACACAGAAGCTCTCAGGGGTTAGAGTCGGGTGCTTGTGGCTCTCCCAGGCTGGTACTGCATGCTGGTGGCTCTACAGGATTGAGGTCTCAGAGTGGTCCTGCTCCCACAACTCCACTAGGCATTGCTCAAGTCGGTGGCTGTCAGTGGTGGGCCTGTCCCTGTAGAAAACCTCTGCCTGGGCCCTAAGGCTGTATGAGACATCCTTTAAAAGTCTAGCTGGAGGTTATTATGTCTCCACAGTTCTTGCACTTGGTGAGCTTGCAGAGTTTGTATCATAAGGACACCACCAAGGTTTACAGCTACTTCTAGAGCAATGATCCCAACTGCATTTGTGCCCACCTAAGCCACAGCTGGAGTGACTGAGGACGGCACGGTGCTAGAATATGAGGAGCAGAGACTTAGGGTGACCCTGAGCAGTGGGTTTTGAGCACCCTGAAAACCACTTTGCCCTCAAAGCACTGGCACTCAGAGCATGTGATAGATGTGGCATCCTCAAAGATCTCTGCAATGCCTAGGGTTATTCTCCTATTGTCTGGATGAATAGCACCTGGCTTCCTTCTATTCATACTAATCTCCTCATCAAAAGGTCACTTGGTCACAACCTTGGTTTTCTCTCCTAAATATGCTTTTCATTCTTTACGCACATAGGCTATGAAGTTTCCGAATCTTTAAATTCTGCTTTCCTTTTGATTATAAATCTCATCTTTAAATCATTTCTCTTTTTTTGCATTTTACTATAAGCAGTTAAGAGAGACCATGTGGCTTTCTGAACACTTTGCTGCTTGGAGATTTCTTCCACAAATATCCTAGTTAATCACTCTTCAGTTCTGCTTTCCACGAAGTCCCAGGACATGGACATAATTCAGCCAAGTTCTTTGCCACTTTGTAGTAAAGATGACCTTTCTTCCAGTTTCCAATACCTTTTCCTAATTTTTAAGACCTTATTAGAATGGGCTTTATTGTACATAGTTCTACCAGCATTCTGATCATGACCACTTAAGTAACCTCTGAGAAGAATGAGGCTTACCTTACAGCTACCCTCTTCTTCAGAGCCTTCACCAGAATCTTCCTAATGTTCTGTTCACAGCAATACTCCACGTTTACTTCAAGACTCTTCCAGCTTCTACCCATTACTCAGTTACAAAGCTGCTTCCACAGTTTTAGGTATTTGTAATAGCAACATCCTACTTCTCTGGTACCAATTTCTGTCTTCGTCCTTTTGTGCTGCTATAACAAAATATCACAAACTGGGGAGTTTGTAAGACACACAAATTTATTTTCTCACAGTACTGCAGGCTGGGAAGTCCAAGATCAAGATGCTGGCAGGTTCAGTTGTCTGCTGAGGGCTGCTCTCTGCTTCCAAGAGGGCACCATGAATGCTGTGTCCTCTGAAAGGGAGGAATACTGTGTCCTCATGTGGCAGAAAGTGGAAGGGCAAAAGGGGCAAACTCCTTTGTCAAGACCTGTTATAAGAGCACCTAATCCTATTCATGAGGATGGAGCCCACATGACTCAGTCTCCTCACAAAGGCCACACCTCACAAATAATGTTACATTGGGGATTAAGTTTTAACATGAATTTTGGAGGGAACAGAAACATTCAAACCATAGCACCATAAAATAAAAGATTAATTAATTTACCTATATTAAAATTAAAGTATTCTGTATGCCAAAATACATAGCTGGAGGGACTTTTGGTTATAAAAAAAAAGAGGGGGTCAGTTATTTATTAAAAATAAATATAACACTGGACAAAATTGTTAAAATCAGCCATGCAAAGGTTCTGGAAATGAATCAAAGATTGACAACTAGTTGAGAAGCATTTATTCCTGTGAAGCCACTAGAGCTTCGGATAAGAACAGCAGGAGTCTCTGCTCTTCTTGCTCGAAGCTGCCCTCATCCCTTGCCCCAGTTCGGTTGGTGAGAACTGTGGTTTTGCCGGTGCTAGGCTAAGGTGAAAATCCAGAAGCCTTGCTGCCAGAGGAAGCCAGCTCGAGTCACCACAGTGGTTGGAGGGGTGGTTTGAGGAACAAAAATTGAGGACTTTTCCAGTTAAAAATAGTTAATTACATAAGCAATACATGGGGAGAAAAACCCCACAGTAGCTTGCTAATTTAAAATTGCAACTTCAGTTGCAATAGCGGATCAGCCATAAATTTAATTGGGAGATATTAGAAACAAGAAAGCTATAGAAAAGCCAAAATAAATTCTATTTACTTTTGAGACTGGGAAATAGACGTGTGCCAGGGACACCCAAGAAAGTCTGGAGATAAAAGCCAAGGAAGACTTCAGAACTGTTTGCAAGCCTAAATGGTTTCCCAACTCACACACAGGTCAATCATCACAGAATAAAGCCTTCCCAAATCAAGCACAGTCTCTACGCAAATCATTGGCTGACCACTAAGCTATATAGACACAGGAATCTGGGATAAAACTTAAAGACTTGAGTAGATACATCAGTGACTAAATATCTTAGAGGAAACACTTTCTCCTCACCCTCACCAAAACTTAGTATTGTTCATCTTTTTTATTACAGCAATTTTACTGAGTATTTTGTGTTATCACAGTGTGGATTTTATTTGCATTTTCCTATTGACTACTAATGATGTTGGGCATCTTTTCATGTTTTTATTAGCCGCTCATATCCATTTCAGTGAATTCCCATTCAAATTATTTGCTCATTTTTTAAAAAATACATACACTGCTGGTAGAGATCAAAATGGTACAATAATTTGAAAAATGTTTGGCAGTTTCTTAAAAAGTTAACCACAGAATTAACATCCAACTCAGCAATTCCACTCTATACATCCACCCAAGGAACATCAAAATATCTATCAAACCAAAAATGTGTACACAAGTGTTCGTAACAACAGTATTCATAATAGTTTAAAGCTGGAAACAATCCAAATGGTCAACTGGTGAGTGGATAAATAATGGTACAGCCATACAATGAAATAGCATTCAGCAACAAAAAGAAACTAATGTTTTATTTAATATCATGGATGAGCCTCTAAAACACTGTTCTAAATGTAAGAAACCAGACACAAGAGACAACAACATATTGTGTCCCTCCATTTATATGATACTTTTAGAAAGGGCAAAACCAGGGACCTAAAGCCGATTAGTGATTGGCTAGGGCTTGGTTTAAAGTAGCATCTGTGTTATATTCAAATGGGTCTCAATAGCTTTAAACAGTAAATATGCTTTTATATGTGTTCAGTGGGGCACACTGATTCCTGGTCCTTGAAAACTTGTAAGGCCACCTTAGCTTATCATGACAGAAAAGAAGACCAATTATGTTATGGAGGTCAAAGTAAATATTTTGGCCCTTTGTTATTTAGTTTTAAAGGGACACTCATTGCAAATGAGGTTAAAATGTGGTTGAATTTAAGGGTATGATATAACATTCTTCTATTACAAATGAATGTGAGGTTAAAAGTCAGGTTGGTCAGAGAGAACCCTAACCAAAAAAAGATTGTCTAAATGGACATGCCAGAGAGACCCAGATCAAAATTGAGAACCACACAGAGGCAGCAGAACTTTGGGTAGAGTGGAACTCAGTAGATAGAAAAAAAGAAAATCTCATGCTCTAATCCTGGTCTAGTCACTAACTTGTGGTGTGACCTCAGAAAGTTCTTTCATAGCTCTAGCTGTTGCCATGGACTTACTGTTCTGTCCACTCTAGACCTGGGTTTCTGAGGCTCATCTCTTCCTCAAACCTTCGTTGTAGCATCCCAGTGAGCCTGGTGAGACCCCTCAAAAAAGAGAGAGCCATACTGGGCGTAACAGAGAGAACTTGATAACAATGGAGAATGGGAGACAGGGAATGAAGAAAGGAAGTAGAAGACAGGGGACATATAAAAATGCTGCACTTAATTGGAGTGGTTTCATGTCCATGAAATCAAAATAATGTCTTCATAAGTTCATGGAGGTATGGATATGCTAGGAAACCTATATTACAGTATTAACTTAGACAAACCAGCTGTATGACTCCTTTAGTTTCCATATTTTTCTCTATAAAACAAGAGGTTTTGGCCAGGCGCAGTGGCTCACACCTGTAATCCCAGTACTTTGGGAGGCCGAGGAGGGCGGATCACAAGGTCATGAGATGCAGACCATTCTGGCTAATACGGTGAAACCCTGTCTCTATGACAAATACAAAAAATTAGCTGTGCGTGGTGACGGGCGCCTGTAGTCACAGCTACTCAGGAGGCTGAGGCAGGAGAATGGCGTGAACCCGGGAGGCGGAGCTTGCAGTGAGCTGAGATCCGGCCACTGCACTCCAGCCTGGGTGACAGAGCCAGACTGTCTCAAAAAAAAAAAAAAAAAAAGGCAGGAGGTTTAACACATAATGTATACATAAACCTTGAGGGACCTGGGAGGAACCAACACATGCTTCAAAGTGGGCAGGGTTTCTATCTCAGAGCCTCCCCATCCTCCAGAAAGTGGGCCCCTCCCTGTCAGACTTCCCAGACTGCGCTGGCGTCACCAAAGTGCTGCTGGGAATTTCTCTGCACAGCCCTGTTCCTAAATCAGTTCCCAGGAGATTGGAGGATGAAGGAGGGTGCCAGTTTAAAGCAGGTCTGATATGATCCAGGACCTGATAGGGTTTCAGCTGCCGGCTTTCTGGCAATTTGCAGAGAAATTAAAGAGATTCTTACAGAGGTTAACTGGCTCAAGTCCTAGGGAGGGGACGCTGTTGCTCAGAAAGAAACACAAAGACTAGATTCATCTTGTTCAAGAATTATAAATAGAACAGTCAGATTAGATTCGGCAGAGGAATGGGGGCACCACGAAGGAGCCAAGTTCTCTCCAAATAAAGAGGCAAGGCTCCAAAGACTCCCAAAGCCCTGGAACAAACATAGCAGGCTTTCAAAAGGGGAAAAAGGAAAGATAGGAAAGAAGAAACTTCAAGAAAGAGGCCTTTTCTTTTAACCCACAACTCTTTTCAGGCAAGAAGGCAAAATCATCAGGTCCTGAAAGAGGTTAAAAGTAAATTATCACCCCATAAGGAGTCATTCATTGTAAAAGGAATGAAAATAGTTTACTGCTCTATGGAAAATGCAAGCTGCTTCCAAACTTTAGGTTAAAAACTTGGCAAAGGGAGTCTGGCCTCTCTGTGCGTCTGTCTTGGAGATGTTTATCCAGCGGATGGAGATACTGAGATGGGCCTGGCTTTTCAGGTTTGTTTTTTTGTTCCACATAAGGTTTCCATCAGATACAGTCTGCAAATTGGTGCAAGCCAGGAGGCTGCTGGAGGAGAGGCCCTGATTTAACTGCAGCGGGCCCTGTCTAAACTAGAAAGAACCCTGTTTGGTAAGAACCAAGTGACCGTGCGCAGCCCAAGCTGAACACAGCCCTGGGAGCTGGTGGAAAGCCTACCAGCTCCTGCTTTCCAGGTCTCCTTCCAGTGCTAAATGCCATATGGTCTTAGACAAGTCACTCGACCTTGCTGGGCTACAGATTCCCCATCTGTTTCACACTGAGTCTGGCTTCCACCTACATCTCAAGGTTGTTTTAAGGCACTCATATAAATGAAAGTTCTGTAGAAATGCCTTTGGTAATGTAGGCAAAAAATAGTTCCCTTCAAGGAGGCCTTCAGTGCTTTCTACAAACCCAGAGATAATGGAGACTGCTCAGTCACATCAAACATTTCCTGTTCTCCACAGGATGTCACCTAAGTACCTCCAGTCTTCCATCTTCTAACAGACAATCTACAGAGGCAGTGAAACACAGGGATTCATAGCATGGGTTTTGGTTTAAGACAGGCTAGGATTTGAGCCCCTGCTGTTTTACTCATTAGTAGAATAACACTGGAAACTTTTCTTAAACTGTATCTCAGTTTACTTCACTGTTAAATGTGAACAATGCTGGCCTCCCAGGTTTTCTGTAAGGAATGATACAAATGGAGAATACATACAAACCACATAGCATGTGCCTAATAACAAGTGGCTATTATTTTTAAGCATTACCCAGTACCATAGCCACCAATTTTATTATCTCTGTATTGAATCAGACAGGCACGTCTTGATTTACTCAAATGCCTCTAGCTGTAATTTAAGTCATTTTGTTTTGTTTTCTTAAAATATGTATGTTTTTCTTATTATAAATGTAATACATGGATATAATTCTGCTTCCAGGAAGATGAAGAGGGCATAACTTTCCATATTCTTCCTGCTAAGTATAACTAAAAGCACGGGACAGAATGTATGTAAAACAAACACAGACGGAGAAAAAATGGTAGACCACCTGGGGACCTCAGGGCTCCCCAGAACAACACAATTTGAAGTTTCTTGCTTTCTCTTTGTCTTCATATATCCCATATGTAGAGCTGAAGAAGCCAAGAACCCAGAAATACCAATGGGCAGAGATTAAAAACGGCCTCCCTATCCAAAGGACCAAGAAAGGAGTGGCCTAGGAAGATAGAAAGCTTTTTTAGATAATAACCACTCTGCTCCCTCCAAAAATTTCAGAACCTACTGTGGCCCCATCCCACTCATGCCAGTAAAGGCCAATGGGAAGCCTAGATTTAGAATTATATGACAAAGGTTTTTAAAAAGAAATGATAAAAATGCTTCAAAAAACAATAACAAACACACCTTTTTTTTAGATGGAGTGTCGCTCTGTCACCCAGGCTAGAGTGCAGTGGTGTGATCTTGGCTCACTGCAACCTCTGTCTCCTGTGTTCAAGCGATTTTCCTGTCCCAGCTTCCCGAGTAGCTGGGACTACAGGCACACACCACCACGCCCGGCTAAATTTTTTTTGTATTTTTAGTAGAGACAAAGTTTCACTGTGTTAGCCAGGATGGTCTCAATCTCCTGACCTTGTGATTCACCCGCCTCGGCCTCCAAAAGTGCTGGGATTACAGGCATGAGCCACTGCACCTGGTAACAAACACACTTAAAGCACATTTTTTATGTGCTTTAAGTGTGCTCAGCAGAAAAATAGAAGATATATAAAATAACTAAACGGAAATTTGAGGACCGAAAATAAATTAACTAAAATTCAAACTTAAATATAGATGGATTAATATCTTCAACTAAAAAAACAAAGATCACCAGCCTGGGCAACATGGTGAAACCCTGTCTCTACAAAATATTTATAAATTTGCCATGTGAGGTAGTCTATGCTTGTAGTCAGAACTACTTGGGAATCTGAGGTGGGAGGATCACTTGAGCCCAGGAGGCAGAGGTTGCAGGGAGCTGTGATTGTACCACTGGACACCAGGTTGAGCAACAGAGTGAGATCCTGTCTCAAAAACAAACAAAAAAGCAAACAAACAAAAAATCGACAGATTTAAATTTAAAAAGAAGACAAATATGATTCAACTATGCTGCCTACTATTCACTTTAAATCCAGAAACAAATAGGTTGAAAGTGAAAGAACGGAAGATACTCCATGCAAATAGTAACAAAAAGAGAAGAGTCGCTATTAATGCCAGAAAAAAATAGAATTAAAAAAAATTTTTTAATTACAGGAGTAAAACAAGAATGTCATACATTAATAAAAGATTCAATGCATCAAGCAGATACAACAATTGTAAACATATTCACATATAATAGCAGACCATCAAAATATATGCAGCAAAAATTGACAGAATCGAAGAGGGTAATAGTACAACAATAGTTGGAGGCTTTAATAATCTGTTCTCAGTAATGGATATAACAAACAGACAGAAGATAAGTAAGGAAACAGAAGACTTGAGCAATAAAATCAACCAACCAAATCTAACAAACATATACAGAATACCCTGACCACCAACGACAGACACACCTTCCTCTCAGGTGCACATGCATTCTCCAGGATAGGGCATATGTTAGGCCCAAAGTTAAGTGTCAGTAGATTTTAAAAGACAGGTATCTTACAAAGTATCTTCTCCAACCGCAATAGAATGAAGTCAGAAATCAATAATAGACCAAAAATTGAAAATTGGGCACATTTGTGGAAATTACACAACATATTCTTAAACAACCAGTGGATCAAAGAAATCACAAGGGAAATTAAAAAATATCTTGTGACAAATGAAAATGAAAACACAACACAACATATCAAAGCTTAACAACACAGTGAAAGCAGTCCTAAGGGAGTTACCTATCACCATTAACACTAATATTAAAAAAGAAGAAATATCTCAAATTAACAACCTAACTTTACAATGTAAGGAACCAGAACAAGAAGAGAAAATTAAACTCAAAACCATCAAAGGAATAAAATAATAAAGATTAGAGCAGAAATAAATAAATAAGAAGGAGAAAAACAATAGAGAAAATCAACAAAACCAAAAGTTGGTCCCTTAAAAAGATAAACAAAATTGACCGATTTTTAACTATATTGACTTTATCTCTCTTTTTTTGGTCCTTTTTCTTTTCTGTTTTGTGGAGTATGCAGTCTTGCTATATTGCCCAGGTAGGTCTCAAACTCCTGAGCTCAAGCTATCCTCCCTGCCTCTGCCTTCCCTTTAAGTGTTGGGATTATGAGTGTGAGCCACCATCCCTGGGTAGCTATATTGACTTTAGAAAAAAGAAGACTTGGCCAGGCTCAGTGGCTCATGTTTGTAATCCCAGCACTTTGGGAGGCCAAGGCAGGCGAATCGTGAGGTCAGGAGTTCAAGACCAGCCTGGCCAACATAGTGAAACCCCATCTCTACTAAAAGTACAAAAAAATTAGCCAGGCATGGTGGCATGTGCCTGTAGTCCTAGCTACTCGGGAAGCTGAGGCAGGAGAATCGCTTAAATCTGGGAGGCTGAGGTTGCAATGAGCCGAGATCACGCCACTGCACTTCAGCCTGGGCAACAGAAGGAGACTCCATCTCAAAAAAAAAAAAAAAAAAAAAAAAGACTCAAATTACTGAAATCGGAAATTAAAGTGAGGACATTACTACCAATACTACAAAAATAATTGTGTACCAGCAAATTGGATAATTGAAATAAAATGGACAAATTTCTAGGAACACAAAACCTACCAAGACTAAATCCTAGAGAAATAGAAATACTGAACAGATATAACTAGTAAGGAGATTCCATTGGTAATCAAAGAACTCCCAACAACCAAAAGCCCTAGACCTGACTACTTTAGTAGTGAATGCTCTCAAACGTGTAAAGAGCTAACATCAATCCTACTCAAAGTTTTCCAAATAATTGAAAAGGAGAGAACATTTCACAACAGTACTTTCCTAACTCATTACATCAGGCTAGTACTGCCTTGATGCCAGAGCCAGATAAAAATACTACAAAAGACAAACAAACAAACAAAACTATAGATCACTATGCCTAATGAAAATTGGTGCAAAAATATTCAACAAAATACTAGCCAACTGAATTTAGCAGCATGTTAAAAAAACATTATACATCATGATTTATTCCTGGAACGCAAGACTCAACATATAAAAATTGATCAGCGTAATTCACATTAGCAGAATGAAGAAAAAAACAAGTGGAGTGAATACCACATGACCATCTCAATTAATGCGGAAGAGCATCTGATGAAATTCAACACCTCTTCATGATAAGAATCAAACTAGGAACAGCAGAAAACTTCCTCAACAAAATAAAAGCTATAAATGAAAAATTAACAGCAAACATCATGATCAATGGAAAACAAAACTGAAAGCTTTTCCTCTAAGATTAGGAACAAGACAAGGATATACACTTTTGCCAATTCTATTCAATAAAGTACCGGAAGTTCTAGCTAGAGCAATTAGGCAAGAAAAATAAAGTCATCCAAATTGGAAAATATGTAAAATTACCTCTATTTGTGAATAATATGATCTTATATATAGGAAATCCTAAAGATTCCACAAAAAAACCAAAATGGTTAGAACTAAAAAACAAATTCAGCAAAGTAGCAGGATACAAAACCAACACAAAAAAAGACTGCAGTTTTACAGACTAACAATGAACAATCTAAAAGGAAAATTAAGAAAATAATTCCATTTACAAAAGCACCAAAAGAATAAAGAGTTTAAGGATTACCTTAACCAAGGAGGTGAAAAACTTATACAATGGAAACTATAAAACATTGCTGAAAGAAATTTTAAAAGACATAAATAAGTGGAAAGATATCCCAGGTTCATGGTTTGGAAGACATATTATTATTTACGTTGTCAATATTACCCAAAGTGATCAATGAATTAAATGTAACCCTTATCAAAAGCCCAACAACATGTTTGCAGACGCGGAAAAGCCCATCCTGAAATTCATGTGGAATCTCAAGTGACCCCAAATAGCTAAAACAATCTTAAAAAAGAACAAAATTGGAAGACTCATACATTCAGATTTCAAAACTCAAGACAAACTACAGTAATAAAATAGTGTGGTACTGGCATAAAGACAGATGTATAGACCAATGAAACAGACGTATAGACCAATGAAACCATAAATAAACCATCATATATTTGGTCAAATTATTTTCAACAGGGGTGCTAAGGCCAATGAGGAAAGGACAGTCTTTTCAACAAATGATGTTGGAACAACTGAATATAAGCATGCAAGACAATAAAGTTGGACCCTTACCTAACACCATATACAAAAATTAACTAAAAATGAATGAACTAAAATGATAAAACTCTTAGGAGAGAACCTAGGACAAAAGCTTTGCAACATTCTATTCAATAATGGATTCTTGGATACGACACCAATGACACAGATAATAAAAAAAGACAAATTGTATTTCATAAAAATTAAAAACTTTTGTGCATCAAAAAACTTTTGATGTTTTGAAGTTTTTGTGCATCATCAAAAAATGAATAGACATTTCTCCAAAGATATACAAATGGCCAGTAGGCACATGAAAAGATGCTCTACATCACCAATCATCAGGAAAATACAAATCAAAATAACCATAAGATACTACCTCATACCCATTAGGATGGCTACTATTGAAAAAAGAGAAAATAAGCATTGGAGAGAATGTGGATAAAAGGGAACCATCGTACACTGTGGGTGGGAATGTAAATTGGTACAGCCATCATGGAAAACAGTACAGATATTCCTGAAATATTAAAAACAAAATTGCCATATAATTTAGCTATTCCACTTCTGAATATATGTACGCCCCAAAAATTGAAAGCAGGGTCTTGAAGAGATTTGTACATCCATGTTCATAGCAACATGATTCACAATAGCTAAAACATTGAAGCAACCCAAGTGTTCATCAATGGATGAATGAATAAACAAAATATGGTATACACATATAACAGAATATTATTCTGTCTTAAAAAGGAAGGACAATCTGAGCCAGGCGTGGTGGTTCACACCTGTAATCCCAGCACTTTGGGAGGCCAAGGCAGGTGGAACACAAAGTCAAGAGATCAAGACTATCCTGGTCAACCTGGTGAAACCCTGTCTCTACTAAAAATACAAAAAGTAGCTGGGCGTGGTGGCACATGCCAGTAGTCCCAGCTACTCAGGAGGCTGAGGCAGGAGAATCGCTTGAACCTGGGAAGTGGAGGTTACAGTGAACCGAGAT